>NW_023495366.1:0-186526 GCF_904425465.1 Colossoma macropomum
CCACGTGACTCAGGTTTAAACTCAGGTTAAACTCTAAACCTCAGTTAAGCTAATGATAGCTCAATTGCCTCGGTATGTTTTTAATTGCACAGTTTTTGTGTATGTGATCAGTTTACTTGTGTTTCGTATGAACTGAATTATTCACAAAGAGAAAAGCAGCACAGAAAACAAGATTTCTGTCCACAGCAAATTTACATTCAAGGTACAAAAAAAACAAAAAACAAAAAAACACTGGCAACCCTGATAGACCACACGGTGCAAGATGGCTTTATTTGGGGAAGTCCAGTGCTCACTCAACAGGCAAGGGTCAAACTCAGGTAGGCAACATCAGAGGCATGTCCATACTCAAAAACCAAAAGACAAGGTCAGGGTCAAAACACAGGCACAAACAATGGAAACCAAAAGTTCAGAACTCGTAAAGCAACAGGCAAAACAAAAGGGGTCTTAATGAGTCCAGGATCAACTGCAGGTGTGTGAAATGGAGGAGTGAGTGGAGCCGGAAAAGAAAACAAACAAAAGCACATGGCCCAGACTGCTTCTACAAACATTTGTGAAAGAATGGGTCGCTCTCAGGAGCTCAGTGAATTCCAGCGTGGTGCTGTGATAGGATGCCACCTGTGCCACAAGTCAAGCCGTGAAATTTCCTCACTACAAAACATTCCACAGTCAACTGTCAGTGGTATTATAACAAAGTGGAAGCGATTGGTAACGACAGCAACTCAGCCACGAAGTGGTCGGCCACGTAAAATGACAGAGTGGGGTCAGCGGATGCTGAGGGGCATAGTGCGCAGAGGTCGCCAACTTTCTCCACAGTCAATTGCTACAGACCTCCAAACTTCATGTGGCCTTCAGATTAGCTCAAGAACAGTGTAGAGAGCTTCATGGAATGGGTTTCCATGGCCGAGCAGCTGCATCCAAGCCTTACATCACCAAGCGCAATGCAAAGCGTCGAATGCAGTGGTGTAAAGCGCCGCTGGGCTCTAGAGCAGTGGAGACGTGTTCTCTAGAGTGACGAATCACACTTCTCCATCTGGCAATCCTATGGACGAGTCTGGGTTTGGCGGTTGCCAGGAGAACGGTACTTGTCTGACTGCATTGTGCCAAGTGTAAAGTTTGGTGGAGGGGGGATTATGGTGTGGGGTTGTTTTTCAGGAGTTGGGCTCGGACCCTTAGTTCCAGTGAAAGGAACTCTTAATGCTTCAGCAGACCAAGAGATTTTGGACAATTTCATGCTCCCAACTTTGTGGGAACAGTTTGGGGACGGCCCCTTCCTGTTCCAACATGACTGTGCACCAGTGCACAAAGCAAGGTCCATAAAGACATGGATGAGCGAGGTTGGTGTGGAAGAACTTGACTGGCCTGCACAGAGTCCTGACCTCAACCCGATAGAACACCTTTGGGATGAATCAGAGCGGAGACTGCGAGCCAGGCCTTCTCGTCCAACATCAGTGTCTGACCTCACAAATGCGCTTCTTGAAGAATGGTCAACAATTCCCATAAACACACTCCTAAACCTTGTGGAAAGCCTTCCCAGAAGAGTTGAAGCTGTTAAAGCTGCAAAGGGTGGGCCGACATCATATTAAACCCTATGGTTTATTTAGTTCATATGCGTGTGAAGGCAGACGAGCAAATACTTTTGGCAATATAGTGTATCATTTAACCAGTGTTCAAACTTTTTCATATGACTGTAAGCACCAAAATGAAAAGCAACACGTTCCACGTCACTCACACCACACAGATACAGATACAGCACTGCTGTTCACCATCAGGCACAGTTCTCAGTGAGCACACAGTGCGGTTTTTAAGTTACACAGTTGCTGCTGTTTTAGCAACATTAAATCACTCTAAAAACAAGTCATTCCTTCGCCCCGTCACCAATTTAGTGCCAGTGCCTCCACACACACTCCTGAACTACACATAGGTATTTAATCCTCATCACTGGAACAAAACCTTTGTTTTGTTTTTGTTGTGTTTTGTATTTTTTTAATATATAATTTGGAAATGCCAGCTGCCATTTATGCTGTGTCAAAATTTAATAATGAATGAACCATGAAAAATGATCCACAATAATTCAGAATAAAATCTTGTTATATGAATGTGCATTGAAAGTTAAGAATGTTTTTCTTTGTGTTATTTGGCCAACTTTACAAACTTATTATCAACGTGATAGTATTACTGTTAAACTGAGACAGTCTGTAAGTTGTTTTAAGTGGGCTTATGTGTGAAAACATGTTTGTTGTGTTTAATATTAAATTATATGTGAACAGCAATGATTACAGTTATCAATAGTTACTATGGGGTTAATATATATTTCACACCCTGTCATAAGAAGATCCAGAGGCTTGTGATTTTTGACAAATAACTTGCTTGGCTTCTTAAAAAAGAATTTCTTCCACAGATATCAGCCATAAAATATTTTTTTATAATATTACAAGTAAAACACATCATCAAAAATGTTCTTTAACTGAGCGCCTTTCTGGTGATCTATTCTGAGAATTTGGTAAGGCTCCTTAGCAAGTTGGGTTGGAACAAAACTGAGGACTGTCCGGAGCCCCTGAGGGCCAGTTTGAGGACCACTGGGCTAAAGAAATGAAGTGTCCCAGTCTGACTGTACATTTTAAGAGTACAGTAGATTTTGACTCCTGTTTTAACAGAATCACATAAAACATCCAGAGTTTGGTCAACAGAGGTTCTAAGAAGATCATTCTGTCTGTGTTTGTATTTCCTTTGTATTGTTTCTGTAAAGGAGATGTTGAGCTTTTTATAAAGGTTTGCTGAGCTGGAGAAAGTAATGTTTCTGAAAGTGTCCCACTGCAGCAACATTCACCTTATATTTCATTAATTTGGAATAAAGTAAATTCAGCACATCAGTGTGTTTATCACAGAGCACTGACCACCACCAAACACTGCAGAGTCTCCCAGCACATCTACAACAACACTGACCACCACCACTGATACTGTCACTAATACATGATTAGACTGTACAAAACACTGCATAAGACAGAGAGTTAAAGAACATACAGATCATACAAAGATCAGATCATCATCATTCAACAGCTAAAATCACAAACCAGCTTTCACATCCAGCACAAGAGCAAATAACATATACAATTTCTGATCTAATAACAGTGAACAGTAGAACTGCAGATATATTTCAGATTTAACTACTGAATGAAGATTTTTCAAAACAACTTCTTTAAAGAGTCATTATCACCAAACTGTGACTTTTTCACACAACAACTGGACAAATTATGAACAAATTTGAATTATTTTATCTCTGTGGATCCAGCTGTTTCATTGCTTAATGAAAAAACCCTAACAGGAAAATAAAGGAAGATCTGGATCACTGGTTTAACATCTGCTAAAAAAATCCCTGCACAGAGAAGCTTCTCCCACATAATCTTAGTGTACAACACTATTTCTGCTACGTGACCATAGTACTGTTAGAACTGGCTGCAGCTAAAATCCGTAACACTGGAGCATCTACTCTTCAGACATGGAGACAGGTTTGTTTCATGTGATGAAAAGATTGGAGCAAATGGTATGAAGCACACTATATAGGCCAGCATCTTTCTTTAATTTGTGTTTTAACTCATTTTATTCATTAACATCTTATTTAATGTTTGGTCAGTGATGTAAAGTACAGATAAAGGTGATGAATGGACCGGTCAGAAGGGAAGGGAAGGGGGGTGTTTTTGGTTTGCTTCAGTTCTGTATTATTTTAATAAAGTTTGTTTGAGTAACAGAAAATAAAATAAAAAGTTGATACAAAAATCATACAAACCTTTAACTTTGCATCCAGTGAATTTAAACAAGGAACACACAAATGCAAAGCCATTATCAATCAACATTACAAAAGTGAGTGATATGTTTTAAATTTAGTTTTAGGTTTTAATATATTATTTTATGTCATTAAGGTTCACTCAGATGTGAGCTGTCTATTTTAATTAAATGTTAATTTACTAATTTATATGAGACGTCATTCTGTCTTAAGGACAAAAAATACATGTTTACTGATAATGACCCACAATGCAGAGAAGATCTCATATGTTTTATGATGAAACATGTGAAAAGACCTGCAACTGAACTCTCCACACTCTGATTTCATGACAGAAAAGCTTATAAACTATCTGAACTACATACAGTTACTGAATCACACAGAAGCTGATCACTCAGAACCCTCAGACTGAATATTAACACCTTCATACAGCAGCTCTCACTCTAATGAAGACATAAAGAGAACATTTACTCACAGAGTATTACAGAGAGTGACCTGAACTCCATACTGTCCCCGTAATGACGGACTGACTGACTGAACAATGCATTCAACGATCAACACTTCCTGTGTTCTTACACTCAAAGCACACGTCACAGAGAGAGAGACGGAAAACAATACATTTCAGGAAAACTCAAAGGAAGAACTCCTGAGTGCCAACATCTGCATAAATCATCAAAGGATTAGTATTTACATCCTTTAAAACATTGTTTTCAAGTATTACTCTGACCGTACAAGCTATAGTGCAGTGTATAAGTATTTGCTCCCTCATAATATTTCTCTATTTTTGCAGATTTGTCACTACATGGTTTCAGATCCTCATAAAAAAATCATTTTCTTTATTGAAGCAAATACGTTTTGTAACACCTACATTAACTATGTGTAATTGTCTCCTAAACTTAATAACTTCTACCCTTCTTTGTAGATTTGCTTTAATTTAGTCATATTGGAGGGTTCTTGAACAAGAACTGCCCTTTTAAGGTCCATAAGAGTTCAAGTCAGGACTGTGACTAGGCCCCTCCAAAACTTCAATTCATTCAGAGGTTGACTTGCCCTTGTGCATTGGATCTTTGTCTTGTTGCATAACCCATTTACACTTGAGCTTCAGATCACAGACTGAAGATTGGATGTTGTTCTGTAGTAGAGAGCAGAATTCAAGGTTCCATCAATTATAGCAAGCTGTCCAGGTCTTGTAGCAGTGAAACATCCCTACACCATCATACTACCACCACTATGTTTTACTGTTGGTATGTTGTGATTAGTAGAACACTGTGATAGCTTTACACCAGATGTTATGGGACCCATGTCTACCAAAAAGTTTCACTTACGACTTATCAGTCCACAAAACATTATTCCAAAAGGTGTGGAAGTCATCAAGGTGTTTTTTGGCAACTGTGAGAGGAGTTTTCTTCTTGATTAACAGTGTTTTGCCTTGCAACTCTTCTATTGAGATCTCCTTCTAATGGTGGAATCATGAACACCGACCTTCTCTGAGATGAGAATCATCTGCAATTTCTTAGATGTTCATCGGGGTTCTTTTGTGATTTCCTGGACGAGTTGCTGCTGTGCTCTTGGAAGAATGTTGGTAGGCCTGTCACTTCTGGGAAAATTCATTACTCTTCCAATTTTTGTCCATTTGGAGAAAATGGCTCTCACTAGTTCGCCGGAGTCCCAGAGCTTTGAAAATGGCTGCATAACACTTTCAAGACTTAAAAATTTAATATCTCTTTTTTATTTTGGAATTTCTTTTCATTGTGGCACAGTGTGCTGCTTGTTGAGATCTTTTAACCTACTTTACAGTGCTGGAAAAGTTCTTTTTTAATGATGTTTAGATTCAACAGTGGTGTCAGTAATGAAGCTTGGATGAGTCTTATTGAATTGATCCAAATGATCAATTACATTTGTTGAATTGGTTGATTTAGTAACTAAAGAGAGGCAAATACTTTTTCACACAGGGCCAGTAGGCGTTGAATAACTATTTGCCTTTAGTAAGTGAAATGATCATTTAAAAATTGAAAAGACAAAACAAAAAAACATATTTTATGTTTATTCAGGTTGTCCATGTCTTTGTCTAATGAATTTTGATTGAAGACCTGAAACAAAATCAAAGAAATCAGGTAAAACTTTGTTTTACTTTTACAATTACTTTTTCACAGCGCAGCACTTTTACCACTTTGAGTGATTTTGCCCGATTAAATGATTTTGAACACAGTTTTCAATGGAATTAAACTGTTCTTTTAAAAAGACTTTCCAGACTCAAACAGTATCTGAGAGAAACTGGTCAATAAAAGAACACATTAGAGGATCATCACATGTTGTTAGATGTCATTGATCCATAATCTGCACTGATCCAGATACTTTACATTAAATATCAGTCATTTAAGGGAACCTTCATGTGCAGACCTTTCAAACAGAATCATCTGAGTCCTGAAACTGTGTGCATCCAATACGGTAGCGAATTTGAAAAAGGAAGTGCAGAGAGAGCTTCATCTGTTACTATATGTGATGACTGGGTTAAAGATACCACTGATTAGCATGCAAGCAGTCAATAGACATGGTTCGCCATGTTGAGTTAATGGGGTTTAAGTGCAAACAGATCATCAGTTCTACTCTTTGAGGTAGTGAGAGGTCTGTCGTCAGATTTAACCCCCTCTGTGCTGCTCTGGACTCAAGCTGGAAGGTGCATATGTGTGATTTACTGCATGGTGTGATTGTCTGAGTGCAGCTCTGTGGGTTGTGTGTCTATTTTGATTGCTCAGATCATTTACAGTTTGCTTTCCATTTTGTCTTCTGTTATTATTTCAATACAATCTATTTGTAATTGAGATTAAATCTAAGTAAAAAACGAGCTCAGTTGAGGCCTACTGTCGTCATGGAGATTTCTGCATCACTGAGTTTCGATTCCTCTATAGGTGAAGGTGTCATTGCCACTGTTTAATTAGAGAGGTCAGACCACAACCCTCTAAATAACTCCTCTCTGCCCTCAATCTTCAAACCTCTACTGGTTCTCTGTGACTGTATGACCAGTGAGATGGTATTCAGAGTTTTATGTGGTTCACCTTCCTGCTTCAATGTCAGTCCACACCAACTGTCTTAGGGCTTGCCTGGTCACTTCATGGATTATCATGAAAAAATTCAAGCCAAAATTTCAATTTCACTCATGCAACCATATAAAATTGTTTTCAGTGCAGAAACAACCACAACAAGTTTGGCAAATATGAGACACTTCTTATGTTTATTTCTATGAGTCAGCAGGATTTTGGGGATTGAGTGCACTCTGTTGGGGATCTTTTTGGGATTATATAGTGTGTGCACTGCTACACTGACAACAGGACACAAAAACTAATTGTCATACAGTGATCAGTACAGCGATTCTGAGATTTTTAAAGTTGTGTAGTGTCCACTTGACATAACATGGATCAGTTTTCACACATTAACTAAACTCTCCTGAGCTTGTTCTGCTGAAATGCTCCCACTGGGACAACAGCTCAGTGTTATTAGGCAGTGAGTGATGTTTTTGTTTTGAGTATCCGTATACATGGACAGATACAAATATTTTTACTTTACTTTTTACTTTACTTTTGATAAACAGCAAAAACCTGTGAAATTTACTGTGTTACTGAAGTGACAGCAGAGCACAAGGCCTTTTAGCACCTCCTCCACTGATCAAACCGACAAAGCTGAAGCAAAATAGAGAGAAACCACAACGACCATTTTAACACCCATGATAGGAAATTTTGACTCAGACAAAAACACACTGTTAGTTCAAGAACAGAAAAGATGTCAAACTTTTTGAAAATTATGTTAAATATAATGTTAACCATTAGGTTATTGTCATATTTTTGATAGTATTCTTTTTTGTCAGGTTACTCTAGACTTCTCATGTCTTATATATAGACTGCATTATGTTAAATAACACATTGCACATATATGCTATATGTGTTCATATGTAGATCACAGTGTAATCTCTATGCAGTTCTGCAGTCATAGCATGAAGGTCAGCACTGATGCCCTGTGGGGTGGATTTCTACAGAGAGCTCTCAAGAAAAGTACATAGTTTATATTTTTGATGTTTTTGTCTTTTTTCATAAAATCTTGCAAACCAATGATAATCTATTGGAATTACAGTGAAAACACGATGCATGCACTTAGTTGTAGTAAAGACTGGCAAAGCATTAAGCAGCAGCACTTAGCCAGTCAGCTAATGCTACTTTTTATGTGTATTAACACTGTATGATTTTTATATTTATAACAACATAGAAACCAGAAATGAAGCACCTGCCCTGCCTGCATGTTAGAAAAAAGAGTTTGTTTTGGTTTCTTCACATATTGACTGTACTGTGATCATTTGTTGACCTTTGCCACAACATTGATTTACAGCACTTTTCTGTCTTAATTGTCACCACATTTATCAATATTGAGGTACTTTGCTGAACTATTAATGCCAACTTTCAAATTAGACATTAAATCACAGATAAAACAAAACAGACAAACAAAGAAACAAAAAAACATGATGAAATACATCACATTGTTCACTTTAATAATGTTGCATCTTTTTATATTATAATATTGACATATGAGTCATTAGATATCATGACAGTAATATGCAAACTCTAATTGTAATTGTACTTCATTCTTCTAGTTTTACTTTATAAATTTTATATAACAGTTTCATAAGTGCTGAAATAGGTTCTGTATGTTGGCTGTACCCTCTTGACCTTGTCCACCACTTGTCAGACCAAGTTTGTACCCTTGGAGACAGACCTCCAGACCAGGTAGCCTATATAGACTCCTGCACCAGTGAATTCTGAAGTATCATCCTTACACACACTTGTATATATTTCTAGGAAGAAGAAAAATGAGTCCTAATGTAAGCTCTAACTAACTGGCCTGTCATTATTGTTGTGTATGATGACAGTAACTTTCAGGGTGATGCTGAATTTGCTCTATGTGTGCACAACTGAACATTACTGTGTTTCGGAAGTGACAAGCAGAGCACAAGGCCTTTCAGCACTAACTCCACTGGTCAGACCTACAAAGCTGAAGTAAAATACAGATAAACCACCATAAACATGTCAGCACCCATTCTAGGAAATGTTGTCATAGACATTAACACACAAACTGCTTCTTGAAGATAAGAAAAGATGATAAACATCACCGCAAACAATGTTAAATATAATGTTCACCATTAGGTCAACCATTCATTTTCCTGTAAAGTTATCATTTTGGAGGATGTTTTGCTCCAGCAGCCATATGTTTAAAAGCAGAGGTCAATAAATAGGTGATTGTGTGTGTGTGTGTGTGTGTGTGTGTGTTTGGGGGGGTGTGAGTGGTGTTCAGGTAGCTCTTATCTTTTCAGGTATCTCTTGTCTATTACTGTGATTAGACTGCAGTTCTATAATCATTAAACTTTAGCAAACCAGTTTCATTAGGCTGTGCTAGCATTAGTATGTGCAACTCTAATTGTATGTTGTTTTTCTAGTTTTATTTTGTAAATGTTATTCTCCAAGTTTCAATAGTGCTGTATAAAATAAGTGCTATATGTTGACTATAACCTCTTGAACTTATTTCCTCACTGGCCTGTCCAAACTTGTACCCTTGAAGACAGACCTCCAAACCAGGTCTATACAGTCCTGCAGCAGTAAATCTAGATGTAGAGTCCTTAAACCCTCTGGTATACCGCCCCCTACTGTTTATCCTGTGTGCTGCTTACACATTCATGTTTACACTATGAGGATCAGCGAGGGACGTCAGAGACTCAGTAACAGACATCCACTCTTCTAGGATGTCTATATATTATACAGTTTATTATACAGTATATTACAGTGAACTGAAGCTCCTCAGTGGGAGTTTATTAGCACTAATATGTATCATTAGAGTGAGGTAAACTATAAACTAATAAACTATCTGTGATGAGACGCCATTGCCTCATAGAGCATAGGGCCATCTACTGGCCAGGGTCTCCCGTCCACCTCTCTGCAGTTCTGAATGGACTCTAATCAATGTGATCAAAGCTCTTAAAGTTTTGATCCAGTGTAGATGCTGTTCTGTGTTGATGTCTGTTTAATAGATATTTATTTAGTAGGTATTTATGAAGATAATATATAATATCTGAACGTATAAATATGGCAGTGAACACAGATGGGCCTGTAATGAGCAGCTGACTTGCATTAGGAAGTGGAGGATTTTCTTATTTAAGAAGACAGGAAATGCAGCAAGAGGCTCCCATCGTCTGAACACATGTTCAACCAGGTTTCTGTCTGTTTGTCTGATATACTCAAGTTTTTGTCAGTCTTTACATTTGAGCTCTACCTGTGAGATTTTTATGTGGTTTCAGTGGAGCTGCTGAGGGCCGAGTGACACTATTCAAGTCCACTAATAAACAACAAATAAAAAAACCTGTAAATCCATCAGCTGTGGAGACAGAACTGTAGACAGAACAGCTTTTTGACTGAACACTGTGAACAAACAAGCTGAATAAGCTGCTCTGATGTGTCCGGTGTGAAGGTTCACAGTCCATCAGTGATCTCTGAAAGCTCTGCTGATTCACACAGAAATGAAGAGATATATTAGTATAGAATATATATTAGTATAAAATAATGTTTTAAAAGGTTCCAGTTATTAAATATGGTAAGTAATGAAATGCGATTCACCTGAAAATGATGCACAGTCGAATCCTGATCTTCACCTCATAATACAGTTCAGATACAGTCTGTGTTTCTTCAGCTGGAGGAGACAATGAAACGAGCATGTGTGACACAGAAGCCCACATGAAGGTGGAGAATCCAAGATCAGCTTTAATTCTCACAGTTCAGTATAAACAGGCAGATCTAGTGCTGCTTCCTCCAAACAGTGACTCGAATCGTGTCGAAGCTTTAGCGCCCCCTCCGTTTAGAAACAGCTGCTTCGGGGCGAGAATCAAAGAGACCAAGTCACGTGATTTCAGCAAACCAAATTCAGTGTTTGGAAATGGTCCACTGTTTTGCTGTTCGACGGTGGGGTGATCGGTCGACCCCCAAAGTGAGACCGAGTCTAATGAAGGTGGGTCACCTACTGATCTCGTTTTCATAATTTAGGTTCATAATAATGAACTTATTCAAACGACACTCTGCTGATCAGCGGTCAGTCAGTGATATCAGGTTCTGATCTCCTGACATGTTACTGTCTCACCAGTATGAATTATAAACACATAAATACATTAATTAAAACCTATAAAAGTCCCAGCTGTACAAACTCTTTCCTACACCCAGTTCAATAAACAACGCACATTCACAGATATAGGTTTCATACAGAACATAAATATTATGTATGATTTGATCTGCTGCCACAAAAACCTCATTTTGTGCACAAAATATAAGATGAACATGATTAAAATGTAATAACAGAGAGACATTTTTTATCTTGGGGCTCACATCATGTAGAAAAATTCGATACGATAAAAATAATACCGATAAAATGTATAGGATAATAAATTCAAGTTCCATGGTGCATTTACACTGATTTGACCAGCAGGTGACACGAGCGTGCGGTGTTTTGAGCGCTTCGAAAAAATGAATCATTTTTCGAATCGATTCATTTGGTTCAAAGCTTCAGAGAGCCTGGTTTCCATCACTGGGCAGGCTCCAGCACCCCCTGTGACCCAGGAGGATAAGTGGCTTAGATAGTGAGTGACTGATTGATTTCCCAGTGTCACTTGAATTTAAATGTGTCCAGAGCAGAAAGACTGAGATGCATTTGAAGCTTGTAAAGCTTAAATAATAACCTGGAGGTGAGTCAGAACTTCACAATGGAGAGAAACTCAGAGTTCATACAGTTCAAGGCAGGAACTAAAACAAATGTAGGGACCCCTAAAATATGTACGTCTCTCTGTTTTCATGCGACCTGTTAAGAAAACTGCATTTCCCAGCATTCTTTTCTCTTTATCTGGCGGTTTCCGTTCAGCCTTTTGGGAAAATTGACCATTCAGTTGACATTTAAGTATAACTGATATGTTGTTAGCCAATCGGTAAAGAGAGGGGGCGGGTTTAGAGAGAGAGAGAGAGAGAGAGAGAGAGAGAGAGAGAGAGAGAGAGAGAGAGAGAGAGATTCTTAAGTAATTTCCTTTCTTTCTGCTCCAAGTTGTTCGGAAACTTAATATACCGAGTATATCGGCCGGACTGTAACTGACTCTGTTTGTTTGACGCTTTAAGCAGTTCGTTCGTTCGTGCGAACCTGCAGCCATTCAGTCTCTGTCAGGGTGTCGTTACCCAGAGGGCAGATCAGCTAAAGACTGTGTATCACAGCCCCCGAGCACACAGGCCTCTGAGTGGAGACTTCAAAGTGGGTCTGAAAGACGGTTAAAGAAGCTGAACCGAGCTGAAGGAGTTGTGACTGAACTGATGTTACGCACTTTACGTGCCGCGCTTCGAAAACCTTCGTGAATCGCTTTGCCCTGCAAGGTCGGACTGTATTTCAGTGTGGTTGCGTATTGTGAGGATTGACCGTGAGGACCGCTGCTCCAGCCAACGCATTGTGCTTTGTGAATCGAGAGGATACGTGAGTTCTCTCCGGCTGCGCTGCTGCTGGGGACGCTGCGCCGTTGCTCTGTGGGCTTCGTGGACCTGTGAGTATCGACTCATTTGAATCAGTGATTCACTTAACGCTCTACAAGTGGACCCCAACGAGTAGTTCAATCACAGCGCTGCTGAGCTGTTATACTAATTTGACATTGCGCACTCTGGAGTTACACTTTGAGACAAAGTGTTGCGTTTTGTTTGTGAAATACTGAACTGTTCCCTCTTTTACCCAGTTAAGTGTTTATGAGTCACTCATAAGGGTTGACAAACCCATTTAAGTGTTCTCAAACAAACTCATTGCCGTTTGAGGTGAAGGCAAGCTCAGGAGGTTGTTTCATCCCTTTTCTTTTATTATTGATTAATTTTCCTTTAATGTGTAAGTCCACATAAATAATTTAAATTCTTTTATATATAATTCTTTTTTTCCTAACTGTAAGGTTAATTTAAATAATGCAGATATTTCAGTTTTCTTTTCTTTGGTTTAATTCTTGATTCTACAAAATAAATGGTCTCATTGTTGAGTGTTCCTAAAGTGTTGGTTTCACTGAGTACCACTCAGACAGGTTTTTAAGAGAGTAATTAATACTTAAAATAAGTATTAGACATTTTTGGAGGCACCGCGCTGATAACAATTGTGTATCTGCAGATTTACATGTCATTATTGAGATGTTCGCCCCTTAAACTTCATCAGGCGCCTTTAGGGAGGGGGTACACAAAACACAAACGCCAGTATAAAGATCAGAACAGGATTCACGGGGAAATAAACTGATAGAACTGCTAGGAAAGAACAGAACAAGACTTCACAAGGAACAAACTGAGAACAGCTCAACATAAAGAACATCGATCAGGAGAAATGAGGAACAGGTGTATCAGCAAAAGACTCAGTACTGAGGAGAGAGTGACCTCTGTAGGTGAGAGGGAGAGAGAGAATACCCTGGAATGAGACTGACTGGAGTTAATATAAACACATGAAACGTTTAGTTAAACTTAGTTAAGTTAAAATATATCCAGCTGAGTGGAGACAGTAATTTCAGTGAAAGTAGTGACCTCTGATCTCTATCTAAATGAACCTTGCGTGTAAATATTCAGCAGCTATGGCTGAATATAGAAAGATCATTCTGTAATTCTGAAATATTAATAAATGTGGAAGCCAACATGATAGAACATGTATTTTTTCTGAGACATCTTCATTATTCTTGAATAATGTAGTTATAATATAGTTATAAAACAACAAAGAAAAACACTGTCAAGAGCATCAGAGACTCATGGTTGCAGAAAACTATCAAGTAATGGGCTTTTTATTTAAATATGTAGAAAAGAGGCCTCATCTAAATATGAACTCAAACATCTTCCTCGTGTGGCTTATTATAATCTCTAAATTAATAGATTACAGCTGTAGCTAATCTCCTAAATGATCATCATAAATACAGATGAATCTGATCTGAGTCGTCTAACTCAGAACTGCTTTGTGAACTCCAGCCTTGCTAAGGTTGAGGAGAGAGAGGAGGGTGGTTGTTCTGTGCTGGGTTTCCCAAAAGAAAAGATTCTCAATAGAAAGATGATTCTTAAACGGTAGAGCGAGCATCACATTGAACACTCTCTCTCCCAGTTAGGATGATCTTAACGCTTAGATGCTTTTGTGAAACTGAATATCCCAATGTCACGGTGTCACAGTGGCGCAGCTGGTAGCGCTGTTGCCTCACAGCAAGAAGGGCCTGGGTTTGTTCAGGCTGGGTAACCGGGGCCTTTTCAGTGTGTTTCCTTCGGGTTCTCTGGTTTCCTCCCACAGTCCAAAGACATGCAGTCAGGCCAACTGGACATGCTAAATTGCCCCTAGGTGTGAATGTGTATGTTTGTCTGTCTGCCCTGTGATGGACTGGTGACCTGTCCAGGGTGCATCCTGCCTTTTGCCCAGTGAGTGCTGGGACAGGCTCCAGCACCCCCTGTGACCCAGGAGGATAAGTGGCTTAGATAGTGAGTGACTGATTGATTTCCCAGTGTCACTTGAATTTGAGTGTCCAGAGCAGAAAGACTGAGATGCATTTGAAGCTTGTAAAGCTTAAATAATAACCTGGAGGTGAGTCGGACCTGTTCAGCCCAGATAAATCTAGGCTGGTGATAATAAAGCAGTCCTAAGTTCTGAGTCTGACCACATTCCTCCATATTTATGTTGGTCCTGGTCTCACAGTCAACCTACCTTAACAATGGCAGATATGAAATGTGTGTTCTGTCTTGTTGATGAATGTAAATGATTTTTTTTTTGTTGCTTTAAATATATTGCAGCATCTGGAGCTCCTCATTGTTCTTGGTGCCAGATGTTTGCATATTGGGCGTGTCTCTCCTCTTCTTCTACTTTTACTCTCTTAGTTTTGTCTTTTCCTCTGTCCTACCTTTTCTTTACTTGCTCCTCTGATCTCAGCTAATTATTAAACCCGTTGTATGTTGTTCTTGCTGTGAGAGTGACTCGATTATGGTGAAAAAGCAGTCAGTCCAAGTCCAAAGTATTTAATTCCCAATAAATCTCAAATGAGCCTGTTAGTCTGAAAACTCATTATTTGATAAGGACTTCAATTTCCTGATTCAAACATGCAGATTTAATGTTTATATGGGTATTATTAAGTTTACTTTGTGTCAGATTCAACTGTATTTATCGACTAAAACAGAGCCTTATTTCAAGCTTGAAAACAATGCTGAGTAAAAGTGTAACAGATATAAAACTGCCCACCGTCTGAGTTACACTGAGTGGTCGTGTTTCTCTGTTACAATTCTTTATTTCAACAATTACTTCTGTTATGTGTTTGTCATGATGTTTATTTGTGTGTTTGTATTAATTTATTCATTCACTCATTTATTTATTCACAGATTATTAGCGATAAATTAGTGTTTCTAAACCTGGCAAAAAAGATGTTTTTAGTTATTTATTAATTATTTACTATATTTTTCAGTTTTTCAGTTTTCAGGCACGTTTTACTAAATATTGTTTAAACCTTCTAACTAGTGAGTAATTCTGAGTAACATCTAAATTATTTGTGTGTATCTGCACTTATTCATAAAGAAAAATGCCGCTGTAAAAATGGGGTCCTCACCCAAAACAATTTGTCCCCACAGTGCACAAAAAACTGGGGGTTAAATAGCTGGAGTTGGCAACCCAGAGCATGTGGTGCTGAAATGCCCAACCAGTTTTGAATGGTAGTTAAAAGAATCAGGACACCTAAAACATTTACCATCATGACTCAAACATTCAGAACAAACACATGAACAGAACATGGAGGGAACTGAGACTTTACTGTTATTATTAAAATGTATTAAACAGAAAATAAACAGAACAGAACTACAATGAACTACATAAAATAGGACACTTTATGGTAAATGAACAAAGACACAATCATTAATTCTGTACCTTTTATGTTCGTGTGAACTGTCACAAGAGTTCTAAATGTAAATGTGTTAAACCCATAAGATGGTGAGACTAACTGTCCTCAATAGGGATCAAACCGAGGCCTTCAACCCATGAGACCAGGTTGCTATGGAGCCACCAACCAGACTCCTTCAGCAGGGCACAACTAAATTTTCAGAACTGGCCGATTGAGATTGGGAGTTTGATCTCTGCCTCACTCTTGCTTGCAAAACTCTTGAACTGTTCAATATAATCTTTTTCTGAGTAGTGTAGAAAACAGGAACACAGTTAGACACAGTTTGAACAGTTTGCTAAAGTGGAATACGGTTTAAGGTCATAGGAAACAGAACATTTAATCACATTGAGACAAAAGCTAACTGTCATTAGCTTAGTTGAATGAGTCACGTGGGTTCCTAAACTCCATTGCTGTGTCATTGGAAGCTGCATCTCCAACTAGATGGTGCTGTTTATCAGGCTTTACTGAGGTTAATGTAATTTGTAATTCAATTTTTCATTCATTTTCATCTCAGATATTTTAATTCTCCATGTCTATAGATCTACATACCTACCACCATAATGTTTTGTGGATTTCATGGCATGTTCTAATTAAATGCTGTTAAATGCTGTGCAAAGAGGCTGCCTGCAGTGTGTTTAGTCTGGGGTCTGTGTGCAGTGTTAATGTCAGACAGCTGTGCAGCTCCTTGTGAGTAAGGTACATGAAGCTCATCCCAGGTGAGTGCAGCATTGTGGAGGACTGCATGAGCAACAGTGGAGTTGTTTTTCCTTCTGTAAGCTGGTTTGCAGTCTGCAGAAGACTCAGAAAGCCCTTTCTGAGAGCTCAGCTCGGCTCATATCGCTGCAGCATATCAGATAATTACGCTGCTCCTACACCATTAAGCAATTTATAGACCACTAATAGTGTCTTAAAGTTTATTCTGTAACAGACTCTTAGCCAGTGTAAGGATTTAAGAATGGGGGGTGATGTGTTCCCTTCTTTTACCCCTAGTGAGACTCAGGCGGCTGCATTTTGAATCATCTGAAGCTGTTTGAAAGTTTTGTCCCATCCAGTTAGTGATGTGTTTAAAACACTTACAGACTGAATTAAGGGGACCCTATTTGTTTGGGGAGAGGGCCAAATAGATCTGAGAATCATCTGCAAAGCTGTGGTAAGATCCTATAGTCTGGTAGTATTTGGCCAATTAAATAAGAGCAGTCCAAGAATTGAACCCTGGGGGACACCAGAGGTCACTGGCACTCTCTCAGAACATTATTTTCTATTTCAATAAAGTAGTCCCTTCCTTGTGAACTGAACCATTTTCGGACCGTTCCTGAGAGCCCAACCTAGTTCTCAAGTCTATCTATGAGAGTTTTATTGTCAGTGGTGTCAAAGGCAGCGATGAGATCGAGCAATAGTTTAACACATACTTTTCCAGAGTCTGTATTTAAATAAATGTCATTAATAACCCTATTTAGAGCAGATTCAGTACTATGATTAGAACAAAAACCTGACTGAAATTTGTCTAGACAGCTTTTTAAGGGCAGAAAACCAGCAAGTTGTTTGAAAATGATTTTGTCAATAATTTTGCCATGAAAGGTAGATTTGAAATCTGTCTAATTACTCAATAGAGTTGTTTCTAGACTTTTCTTTTTTTAAGAGAGGCTTCACAACTGCGTTTTTTAACGTGTTAGGAAAAATGCTTGACATGACTGAAATGTTTACTTTCTGAAGTATGTTTGCTGCAATTTTTAAAATTTTTAAAAAGTATTGGTTGGTAACCTGTCAAGACTACAAGTGGATCGATTAAAATGTAATTATTAATAGCACTAAACTGGGACATTTTAACCATGATATCTTGATGTGGTGATGATGAGGAGAACACAGGCTCTTTGGTGGATATAGATGTACTAAAAGCTGGTTTGACATAAATTTAAGTGTTAATAAAGTATACAAACTCGTTACATCTCTCAGTTGATACTAATTCAGGGGTCATATATGTAGATGACTTAGTCAGCCATGGCGAAGTCAGGTGTGTATTCTGCTGTTGTTAATATTATTGTTGATGATGCTGGAGAAGAAGGATTGTCTAGCTTTGCACATGATTGTGTTGTAATCACGCAGCCTATCTTTGAAGATTTCTTTGTAGTTCTGAAGCTTTGTTTTTACACCATCCACATTCAACCTTCCTTCATTCTGTCTTTTGGAGCTGAACTGCAGTAGCATTCCTCCGTGGCGTTTTCTGTTGGCATGACATGTTTTTAGTTTTAACTGGTGATCTCATTCATCACTCAATTTTTGAGTCGAAGCTATGCAGCAAAGCATCAACAGATTCAGATGGTTTGCATGGTGCAGAGCATGTTTTGCCCATGAAAAGTGCAGCTATGATGTTATTTATAAACCTTTTCCTAAAGCAAATGTGTCTGTTTTTGATGTGTAGTGAGGACCACATTTCAAAGAAAACCGCATCCAGAGTGTGACCGTTAGAGTGTGTGCTCTCGTTGATTCCAAACGAGTGATTCTTCAGTCTTACGTAGATATAAACAGAAAACACAAGATATTCTGGATTTTTATTTTTTATTTGAAATGTTCTACAAGTATTTCAGAAATATTTATATTTCCTGCTAGAAAATAATGAATTTAATTGAAACAGGTTTTTAAATGCTATATATACAGCTCCCTACAAATTGGTTACATGGTTGCAAAAATGCACTACATCTTAGAAAAAAACTGCCTACAGTATCTGATTTTACAGCCTGAGGTGGGAAAATAACATCAAGCACTTACTTTGAGTCAAAAAACACCAAAGGAAAACAAACATTTTACATTACATTATTTACATTAGTTTTGAGACCTAAAATGAACTGTATTCCTGGAAAGTGCCAAAAGACACAGCACTGTACACAATTTTAGTTGGGCTGATCATGGCGTAATTTGACAGTACATACAGTTTAGCTGGTGTTTAGTAGTGGATCATGTAGGCTTGCACTTGTTTTGACATAGCAGTCAGGTTTGATGCAAAGCTGCGTATTGAACTCCTGTAGTTACCGGTTTAGCCAAACGACTAAACTGCTGCTAAGCTAATGCAGAGCAATAGCGCCAATGAGTCCAGGATCAACTGCAGATGTGTGAAATGGAGGAGTGACTGGAGCCGGAAAAGAAAACAAACAAAAGCACATGGCCTCGCAATGTGCACTACAGTACAGACCCAGGAGGGGGTAATATGTGCCAAAATAACTGTAAATGTTCTATTATTAAAATGTATTAAACACTAAAGCAGACAGAACAGAATTACCTTTCAGTTTTGTTTAGCCTTTGAACAAAAGGAGCTGTGATTGATGAATGGATATGACTGGCAATGAAATAAGAGGAAAAATACAACATAAATAAAAGAAAAATCATAATGAAATATTTTCACCAGTTCTCAGATATATCAAAATAATTATATTAACCTGCATCAAGATCTTCTGCATAATTTTCCCTAAAAGTAAAAAGTTTGTTACTGTAGTAACAATAAAACAATATACATTTTAGCAAAGCAAATGTATCAACTGATATAATAACAGACATGAATAATAATAATAATAATAATAATAATAATAATAAAAAGACAAGCAAAAGTAGTCATGCAGTATTTTTCAAAATCTGTACAAAAAGAAATCAATTTCTTATAAATTATATAGAATTTGGATAATCATTTGTGTTTTAAGGCTCAGTCTGGAACTGAAACAGTGTCATAACCATGTCATTACTGATACTGCGCTTACTGAGAGAGAGAATAAATTAATCTGCTGGATGTTTTAGTTTATGGTGCTGTTATTCAAAAGCCTGTATTGCTGATTTACCATATAAAATGATCTCTAATTAAGGATTTAATCCGTTCCTCAAGTATGAAAGTTAAAGACAGCCATGCAAACTGCTACACCGCAAGTTTGTTCTTCTGGTTTTAAGAGTTAAAACTCACAAGATTATAACGATGATGTAAAAACTTTCCATTGGACTCTCATCAACATGCTCCAGCTTCTATCACTGTTCACATTGTGTTCAGCTCATCAGGTTTAGCTGTGAAATACACAATAATAAACATTTCAAATTTGTCTTTAATTTATTTTAATTATTTTTTTTTGTTAATTAAGTCAGACTAATGTAGAAACTGTGTTCTCACCTCGAGCTCTGTAGCATTTGACTGTCAGCATGATGGACACCAGCAAATACGGAGACGCTGCCATTAAACTACTGAGCAGACTGAACACTGAGAATGAAGCTCGTGAATTTGATTCACCTGAAACACAATAACATTATCATAGTGCTGTAACCATTGGATGCATAACAACATCAAATAATATAAAGAAAATTTGTAATTTTATGTACAACCAAATTTCCAAAAAAGTTGGGACACTGTGCAAAATGTAAATAAAAATAAAATTCAATGATGTGAAAATTATTTAAACCCTATACTTAATTGAAAATAGTATAAAAACAACATATCAAATGTTCAAACTGAGAAATTTTATTGTTTTTTGAAAAATATATACCCATTTTGAATTTGATGTCAGCAACACATTCCAAAAAAGTTGGGACGGGGGCATGTTTACCACTGTGTTTCATCACCTCTTCCTTTAACAACACTCGCGTAAGCGTTTGGAGCTGAAGAGACCAATTGCTGTATTTTTGAAAGTGAAATGTTTTCCTATTTTTGTTTGATACAGGATTTCAGCTGTTCATCAGGTCAGGGTCTCCTTTGTCATATTTTTCATTTCATAAACGGTACAAATGTTTTCATTGGTGACAGGTCTGGACTGCAGGCAGGTCAGTTTAGTGCCCGGACTCTTTTAATACGAGGCAATGCTGTTGTAATATAGAATGTGGTTTGACATTGTCTTGCTGAAATAAACAAGTCCTTCCCTGAAAAGACGTCATCTGGGTGTCAGCATATGTTGCCAAAACCTGTATATATCATTCAGCATTAAAGGTGCCTTCACAGATGCATGTCACCCATGCCATGTGCACTAATGCTCCCCTACACCATCATGAATACTGTATTTTGAACTGTGCACTGATAACAAGCTGAGTGGTCTTTAGCCCAGAGGACACAGTGTCCATGATTTAAAAAAAGAATTTCAAATGTTGATTCATCAGACCACAGGACACTTTTCCACTCCCCCTCAGTCCATTTTAAATGAGCTCAGGCCCAGAGAAGGTGGCAGTGTTCCTGGATCCTGCTTGTATGTGGTTTCTTCTTTGCGTTTTAGAGTTTTAACTTGCATTTGTGGATGCAGCGACAAACTGTGTTCACAGACAGTGGTTTTCAGAAGTGTTTCTGAGCTCATGCAGTGATTTCCACTACAGAATCATTTCTGTTTTAATGCAGTGCCGCCTGAGGGCCCAAAGATCACGGTCAGCAAATACTGGTTTTCAGTCTTGTTCACTCACATACAGAGATTTCTCCAGGTTCTCTGAATCTTTTAATGATATTATGTACCATAGATGATGAAAAGCAAAAGTTCTTTGCTATTTTACGTTGAGAAACGTTATTCTTGAATTGTTGCACTATTTCCCTGCCCAGTCTTTCACAGATTGGTGAACCCCTCCACTTCTTTACTTCTGAAAGACTCAGCCTCTCTGGGATGCTTTTTTTATACCCAATCTGCTGACCTGTTGCCAATTAACCACCAGATGTTTTATTTAGCATTACACAACCTTTACCAGCCTTTTGTTGCCCCCATCCCAACTTTTTTCGAACATGTTGTTGGCATCAAATTCAAAATGGGCATATATTTTTCAAAAAACAATGAAATTTCTCAGTTTCAAAATCTGATATATTGTCTTTGTACTATTTTCAATGAAATATAGGGTTTAAATGATTTGCACATCATTACATTTTGTTTTTATTTACATTTTGCACAGCGTCCCAACTTTTTTGGAAATGGGGTTGTACTTGATCACCTCTGACTGAGATCCAGCTCTGTGGTGACTCTCCCTTCTCTGGGTGTTTACAGTAGTAGAGACCTTCATCTGACTTTGAGACAGTAGGGATGGTCATCTCTCCTGTAGTCTGAGTCTGGAGGAGTGATCCATCTTTATAGAACTCAGCTGTGAGGTTTGAGGGCTTTGGGTCACGATATAAACAGCGCAGAGTCAGAGGATCTCCCTCAGTCACAGGATGAACAGGACTCTCCAGAATCACAGAACCATCTGTAGAAGAGAGAAAGAAAACACTGAAAACAGCAAGTATAGAAAACGGTAATGAGAACTCGGAGAACTCTATCAGTGACTGATATCAGAGACAGTGTGTTACAGTGAGATGAATACAGAGTTTTCTTGTGTATCTTTGTTCCACTGTTACAGGTTTCTAATAATAATAATGTAGACTCACTCTGCACTGTGATGTTGACAGGATACAGTCTAACAGTCAGTTACAGTCTAATTCCTGGGCTTCACCAGCCACTGTGAGCATCACGTCCACGAAAATTCAGCTGGTTACACTAAAGCGTTAAGTAGTCTTAGTGCATTTGATGCAGCAAAAGGTGAAAGTTGGTGATTCAGTTTGATGTTCAGAATTGAAATGGTTAGAATTGTTGAACCAGCAAAGTGTATAAATAAGGCACCTACAAATTTACAAATTAAAAACTGATATGTGGTTAGTTAAATGACCACATATTACTACATTCAGGTACCTGGTGATGGGGATGGGGGGTTGTGCTGCCCTTTTTTCAGGTTACAGCAACAGGCCCTCAAAATGTCTGTGCACATCCCTGGTTATAATGTTATTAACAATTTGGTTTAACAATTTGATTAACACATTTGAATTATTATCATAGTGAAGAAGTAGCTTGGTACTCTTTTTCATGATGAAAGTGCATTAAATGGCCCATATTTCGTGTTTCTCACTTTTGGGAAATACAAGAAATTGATGTTTGTAAACATTGTTGAAGTTTTAAAATGTACTGTTCACTCCTCAGTCCATATAGACAGTATATGAAAACTAAGCTGTAAATACAGACTATTTTAAATTGAAAAAAACGCACACTCAGCAATTCATCCCTGCACATTCACACTGAAGATATAAGAAGTGATTCTGCCTGCCTCAGTCTTAAAGTAACAAAATAGCCAGTTTAATTGTGAAGGATAAAGATATGTTGAAAAATGGTCATGTAAAATTTGTAAAAGTGGACCTCGGGGGAAAAAAAATCAATATAATGCAGGATGTGGGTCCTTTAATCACTACACCCCTTTCAAATTCTACAGTTTCTAACACTGTGCTTCAGTCAAAAAGCAGCAGCCCAGCTCCTCACGCAGGTCCTGTCTGGATCATATTGATATTAGAAGATCCTGTTAGTTTCTGAAGCTCTAATTCTAGGAAGCTTCTTTAACAGCCTTTAAACAGCTTGTTAAAGTGGAATTTCACAGATTTTTATAAATGTTTGTGAAATTAAATCATTACGATTTAAACTAAGTCATTCAGAGTGGTTTGATGTGAACTAAGCCATTCTGGAGAAATGTACTGATTCAGAATTGCTCACTGTTCACAGTGGTGGTGATAGGAACCAGACGTCTAAAGTGTTTAATGCCTCTGAAAGCTCCCGCAGAAAGTTATTTCCTAAAATGGTCAGGACATTCCTTTAGGCATGAGACATTTTGACCTAAAAGTGCTGGCATCTCTGCAAAACTTCTGATCAATAAACAAACACCCACGTATGTAATTTAGTCCACTTTAGCCCTTACACTCCACCATCTGAACCAAAGGAAAGAGATACAATATCACACAAAAAAAAAAAATCAAACAATATGTTTTGTCCCACCACTGCGGCACCACCCTGGGAAAGGGTGTCCTCATTAAAGCTAAGTGGAAATACCTTTTATAAAACAGCGACCATCATAAAATATGATAAAATGCACAATTATCCAGAAAATAATTTAAATTATTATTAATAATAATCGACCTAAACAAATGTAGTTCCTGTCGTATATGATATCGTTTCCAAGGAACCTTGGGCAGCTGAATGAGGAGAACGTTCTGTCGCCCATCGCTGTATATTGCGGTCATTTCATTGAACATTGAACATATGAAAACACAGCACCGTTTAATGCAGCACTTTGCTTTATAAGTAATTTTTGCTAACCAAATTATCACTACAGTCTTAT
Organism: Colossoma macropomum; assembly: GCF_904425465.1. Classification (NCBI taxonomy): domain Eukaryota; kingdom Metazoa; phylum Chordata; class Actinopteri; order Characiformes; family Serrasalmidae; genus Colossoma; species Colossoma macropomum. Next base: position 23,868 of record NW_023495366.1, read on the forward strand.
TTAGCACCAAGCTAACACCGCACCTTTTCTCACGCTGGGGCTAAATCTCAAACGGCTCCCTGTGCGCTACATAGTGCACTAGTTGTGTAGGAATTTAAATACTGGATCCTGCACTGCAACAGTGCATAGTATCACTAAAAACAGCCATTTGGGATTCAGCCAATCCATACGATTACTCACACATTCATTAATACATTAATAAATGTCATGTCTTGTACCTCATTGTAAAGTGTTACCTGTTTATCTGATAATTCAGTTGCACAAACTTTAAACCTAGTTAAAAATAATAAGTTACACTTAAACCTTTATTTTAATTGTGGATTAGTTTTACAGTAAACCTAGTTTAAATTTGATCCTGTTTCTTCATTACTTTAAACACTGATTTAAATTTTGTTTAGGGATTAAATTTAAACTCTCTCTCTCTCTCTCTCTCTCTCTCTCTAAGTAAAACTATATCACACACACTGGTGATGCTGTTCTCTGAGATGAAAAGCACCTCAAAGAACTGGCTTGTAATTCACCCTCACTCACTGATGGTTTTCAGAGTGAAGATTCTCCCCACAAGAGGGAGATAAAAGCACTCAAGTAGCTTTGGTGTATCACCAGACTAGAGTTAATAAAACACACCAGCAGAATCTCACATACATTTGGAGTTATAAATTGTGTATATATGCCAGAAACAGCTGAAGACAAACTGAATATACTCCAGATAAAATAGTTGAACTAGTTGATCTGGGATTAACATCTTGGCAGAGAGCTAACAGGCTAACAGGCTAACAAGCTGCTCTATCAATATTCAGCGTTATGTTTTAGATTTGATATTTATGGAACATTAACTGTACAACTGCAGCTTAGACAGTAACATACAGTGTGTATATATGAAAAATATTTTGATTTGAATACCAACAGGTTTTGTGTAACATTATAATTTAGTCTTCTCAGCAGGGCTGACTAAACGGCTCCTCCTGACTCTGAGGCTGTGGGTCTAACAATGGATTGTTTATTAAATGTCTGTATTCCCTCTCTGATTGTGAGAGCTGGTTTTGATGTAGCTCTATGCTGGTTTTCACTCAGAAGGGAAGAAAAAAAGTAGAGATAGTGATCAGTGTGGAGAGAAATGTAGTTGCTGTTTATTTATGCAGCTGAATCCATCATAGTGGGCAATCAGAATGAATGGCAGGTCAAGGTTTAATCACAGATTAAGACTTTAATCACAGATTAATCTATGAATAAAATTAAGTGGTGCAACAGAACTCGATTTAAAATAAAATCTAGATCAATAAATTCTAGATAAGCTTCAAACTCTGTTTAATTTGATCCTTGTTGGTGCAGCTCACACTAAGATCTACATTTGAAAAATATTAGATCCACATCAGATCATCAATCGGACTCTCTTCATAGACACAATCTCGGAAAACATGTGTGAGTGTACAGGAGGAACTGCTCACAGTGTGTGCGCGCCCCCTGTGGCCAAAGACTGTAAAAAACAATTGCGGACGCACGTTTGATCACGTGGTACAACAATGCTGAACTCCGACTGGTTGAAACGGGAAGCAATGGCTGGAACTGTGAGCCAATGAGGTGTCGCCTTAACCAGTGCTCCAGTTTACCAGTCAGAAGTGGAGTTTGACGAACTGGGACAGCGTCAAAGTCTTTGATCTCTGTGAGTTTAACTTTCACCATGAGACGAAATGTTTTCTACAGAGCCCTGATGATGACATCCTGTATAAATACATTTAATGCATGGCCACGCCTTATGTGTGGGAACGAGATCCTAATGCGTGGCCACGACTTAGTAAGGTGTGGGAATGACATGATTAAGTTGTGGCCATGACTTAGTAAGGCGTGGGAACGAGATCATGGCTTACTAAGTCGTGGCCCCGCATTAGGATCTCGTTCCCACACTTTACTAATAAGACTTAATCATCTCATTCCCATGCCTTACTAAGTCGTGGCCACGCATTATTTTATTTATTCATTTTAATTTTTACCCATTGTTCTCCCCAATCCAGTCTCTCCAACTCCACCCGCTAGTTAGGACTCCCCCAATCACACGATGCTATCAGCGCTAGGAGGGTGAAGGCAGCACAGGCTTCCTCCGAGACCTGAGAAACCAGACACCGCTTCTTTTCGAACTGCCGCAACATCACTGGTCAGCTGAGCGCGCGCGGAGCCGCCAGATCTGTTACGTCAGCTAACGACGCCTGCGCTGACTAGCACCGCGTTGAGTGATGGGGGAGAAGGGGGGGCCATCCTACCCACCCAGAGAGAGCGAGGCCAGTTGTGCTCTCCTGGACTCCCGGCTACGGAGTCACCAGGGATCTAACTCGCGATCTCCTGATGACGGGGCCACCGATTAGACGGCACGCCTTATTTTTATTTATACAGGATGTCACCACTGGGGCTCCGTAGTTTTCAACCACTAAGTGTTTAATTAATAACCTGTTCTAATATAAACACGTCCTGTAAATGTCAGACAGTCTCAGCAGTGCCGGTTCTCTCAGCTGGTTAACTGGTTATTGGACCTCGTTATCTCTCACTGTGTCAGTAAAATATTTTCGAGACGGGACGCTGTATCTCGGCTCCAAAGTGTGCGACATAGCGCGTACGCCCTGGTTCTCAAAGACTGAGAACTGGCGTGAAGACTGCAGGTCACACAGCAGCGAAGTCTCACCTCGCTAGTAGCGAATGAAAAGGCAAAGAAATTTAAGACAAACATTTGGAGACGAATGGGCTTATTTGCATTTATAAGCACTGCAGTTGGTTTCCTGGAACGTTAAATCTGCAATGAGAGACTGTCAAACACTAAAAAGTTGCGAAGATAAAGCGCTTCTTTCGAATTTTCCGGTCCACCTTAAATGATGCCGCATTTACTTCAGGCAGAATTTAAGGTAGAACGGGAAAATTTGAAGAAGAAGCTGGAGAATAAGAAGCGACTTCAGCCTCGGAAAACAGTCGAATGTTGAGAGACATTTTACAACAAGCTGCTCTACTTTTGAGGAAAGGTTTTCTGGCGGAGATGAGAGGAAAGCAGCTATAGCTAAAGCTTAAAGCACAGCAAGTAAGTGTGTGCTTTCATTTATATTGTTTAGCCTATACTAGGACATCAACACATACTGAGACATACTGGACATTAAATGTTGTGGCTTCTAAGGTGGTTTGATTTTTTTTGAATGGACAAAATGGCTCTTCTAATCATTTGGGTTGTGACTCCTGACCTAACCTGGCTTTAATGCAGAGGGTGCCCGTCGGATTTCTCGCTCATCCATGTGTGTTTTTGTTAGGTGCCGCCACAGAGTGTCCAGGTGCTGCATTTCCGCACGTCCACGTTCCGCCTATTGCGTTACGTCAACATTTTTTATGCATGTAATGCATGAATGAATATACATTCTTAGAATATAATGCATGAGGTGTTAAAAAGGCAGATCCACAGTGAGGTCAGACAGAGCCTTCCCTAAAAATCTTTACTTTTCTTTACCTCAAAAAAAACCCTTTCTTTACCTCAGAATTGAATATAAGTGCTAAAGCACACTCCTTGTAAGTGTAGCTTATGTGTACTCTAGTGTGTTTGCTTGTAGCTAACATGTTACCTTGCAGCTAGTGCGTTAGCTCACTGTTGGCGGGTTAGCTTGTGGCTAACATGTAAGCTCGTGGCTAGCAGTTTAGGTGAGTAATTTAGATTAATTTGGATAGTCTTCCAATTAAAGTTTGTTTTGAATTGTTTAGTGTTAAATGAAACACTAATAAACTAATAAAGATACACTAATTGTGGTTCTTAGTTTCTTAATGATGACTGAAAATGTTAAATGTTATTTAATTGTGTAGAGTTAAACGCCTTTATGATGATCTCTTATGATATACGTATACAGTCCTCTCAAGTTTTAACTACCAAAGAACCATATTTGATTAGATTGAAATCATGTTTTTCTGTTTATTCAGAACAGATTGCTCATCTCTGTCACTAGAAACTAGAAGAAAACAGTTCAACTATCTGGTGCTGTGTTTGTTAAGCTAAGACAATATATAAGCTGCGAAAATATATTTCCTACTTTTTTCCTGTTTGTTTGATTTTGATTTTGTCACATCACAAATAAATATTCATGTTGACTCATGATGTGTTACATGTATGAATGAATGATTACTCACACATTAAACAATGCTATTTCATGGACCCTTATTGTAAAGTGTTACTGGTTTATCTGTTAATTCATTTACATAAACTTTAAACCTAGTTAAAAAAAATGATAAGTTACATTTAAACCTTCATTTTTTGAATTTTCACTGTTGTCAACAGTGAAAGTTCACAAAAGTGAATAGAGGGTGAATAAAATACTTCTGCCGTCCGCAAAAAAACAGGTTTGGTGTGGAAGATGCTGTCAGTTATACACAAGCTTGAATTAATTTACTGTCTTCTGAATAAACTGTGTGTGTAACATTGACATTCTGTCAAAAGATGCATGTGAGTTTGGAAAATAAGTATGGAATAATATAGAATTTCAAATAATTTGGGGATTTGCCCTGTCGACCACCACCTCAGACCATCTAAAGTCAAATCGACCCCCTGCTGGCCAAAGCTGATATAACATGCTATGTGTTAGTCTTTATTTTTTAATACAGTTCTGCTTTTTTAGGGTTTTGATGTCTGAAAGTGATCTTAGAAAAACATTTGGCTGTTTTTAGTTTGTTATACAGGCAGTGAAAATAAATAAAGTGGAACTTAAACTCAATTTTTTTACTGATATTACCCTTCAGGGCTTCTGTATTTATGTTCCCAAAGATAGCATTAATGTAATGTATTATACATTTGTTGGGGTGTTACCAGTAATTTAATTTTACACACATGAAATAAATTTAATAAACACACTTTGCAGTGATGACATATTACTATAAATCTTACCTTTCACTGTGAGAGTAACAGGATTGCTGAGTTGTGATGATGAGGGTCTGTTATCTCTCTGTCCTTTACACCAGTACTGATCCTGATCTGCTGCTGATCTGATGGTGAAGGTGTTTGTCTGAGACTGATTGACTGCAGTGCCACTGCTGCCTTTATACCACTGATATCTCCAGTCACTGTGAGACTCCATCTCACACTTCAGAGTGACTGACTCTCCAGTGAACACAGGACTCCATTTGGGCTCTACAGTCAGTGTAGCTCTGGGTAAAGCTGTGGGAACAGATGAGAGAGAAGGTTGGTGTTGTGTATCTACACATTGCTTTCACTTCATGTTGGTGATTAACGTATCTGACGTGTCTGAAACCACTTATGTTGCTCAGGATAAACTCCACAGTGTGGCCCAGTTTAATTTACAGACAGTGTGTTTATTACAGTAGCTTTGCCCAGATCAGTCATATCAAATGTTCCCTGTGTGCATCTCTGCTTGTCTTAGAGATAAAGGCAGGGGCGGCACCAGAGCTTAGTTTACAGCGGTGCTGAAACATTTTGAGGGGGTGCTACACCTACAGCTGGAGGGAGTGGGGGGCATAGCGGGAGGTCAGTCATTCAATATGAAGATTCAATATGAAGTTTCCAACATTCAAATGCACATCTGAGGCTTGTTCACCTGCATTTCATTGACTATCCTTTTGCTTTTCACAACTACATGTGTTACTTTTTAGTGATGCACAAAGCAGTCACCCCAGTGACGGAGATAGAAATAAATTTTGGGGTACACTCTTTAAAAAGAGGGTTCTTCAAGGGTTCTTTAGTAAAGAAAATGGTACCGTATAGAACCATGAATACTCAAAGAACGCTTTGCATGATTAAAGGGTTCTTTGCATGGTGAAAATGTTCTTCAGATTAATGGTGAATGTGCTGTAGATGGTTCTATACAGAACCTTTTTGAAAAGGGTTCTGTATAGCACTAAAAAGAGTTCTACTATTGTTACAAGCCAAAGAACCCCTTTTGCTACTGTATAGAACCCTTTTTGTAGGTCAACTTGGTAGATACAATTTCCATACGTGTTGTGTCCTGCTGTCACAACATCAGGCCACAGCCTATTGCTAACAGCAGTCCAGTCATCATCTACCTAACCCAGCACAAACAATAGCAATCAAACAGAAGACAGCATTCACCCAAACACAGCCAACACTTCACTTCACTGAGCAAACACTTTTAATCTGCTTTCATTGTTTCTGTAAAGCACTTTGTGAGCTTGTGTTAAAAAGGTGTATTAAAAATAGAGTTTATTATTTCCAGGGTGGGCTGCATAAACAAAGATTAAACTCAAACTTGGATTAAATTAAGGTTTATCAGTAACACTTTACAATAGGGATACATGAAATAACATTAAATCATGCATTATTTAACGTCTGAGTAATCATTACATGTAATACATCATGAGTCATCATGAATATTGATAAAGTAACTGATTTTAACTGATGATATTGGTGCTTTAATCACTACATGAATTAATAAATTGCTCCTGCATTAAAGCATTAATGAGACATGGTTACTTTATCAATATTCATGATAATTCATGATTAAACAATGCTTTATCATGGACCCTTATTGTAACATTTTACCCGTTTATCTGTTAATTAATTTCATTTCATTTTTATCCTGGATTATTTACATATTATTTACATCCTACACACTACTGACACTGTTTTCTAAGATAAAAAAGCTCCTCAAGGATCTGGCTTGTAACTAATTCACACTCACTGATGGTTATCAGGCTGAAGACTCTCCCCACAAGAGGGAGCTAATAGGACTCAGCTAGCTTTGTTGAACCACTGGACTACAGAAAGAAACACACCAGCAGGTCTCAAATACATCTGCAGTTATAAGTGTGTGTTATAGTGTTTATGTATGATGGAAACAGCTGAAGACAGACTGAAAATACTCCAGGTTTATTTTATTTAAAATTGAATTTAGATGGTGATTCATTCTGTTGGTTATTATGAGTAAAAAAAGGCGGCCATGTTTTTTATTGATCCTCTGGGATTCATGCTGAGTGCTAAAACTCTGATACACAGCAAGACAGGCTTTATTTTTAATGACAAATTAAGTTGCACATTTAATATCAGATATTTTTAATACTCAAAATCACTGGAAACTGAAAGACAGAGCTAAATATTATCAATTTCTAAATAATATTTTTCACATTTATTATCTTTTTATTATTTATCTGAAATGTGTTTTAGGGCCTGTTTGTGTTTTTCCACCCCTCCCCCTCTCTCAGATCTAGCGTTTAGCCTCAGTTTTATAAGTGTGACTGCATTTATCATTTTTTATGTGTACATAGCTGTGAATTTCTGATTATTAGCACTAAACTCAGAGTCTTTAATCAGACTCTGTTTGAGACACGAGGGGAAGTTCTAGGTTGGTACACATGCAGGACATAAACACAGGATCTGGACGGTGGTTTTCTGAACTGGATTACTATCTAAAATCTCCACAGTGTCACTCTGGACACACAGGGTCAGTCCTGATGGTCAGCATGATGTGAGAATTGCGTTGCTGTTTTAACCCTTTTGTTGCCAAATGAAGGCTAAAGCAGAGAGCTAACAGCAGGTTTTCAGTGGTCTGGCTGTGTTTGAGCTGTATTTCTGGGTTGTGGGATGTTAGAGCTGGTTTCTCTCACTCTGGTTAATGATGGCTGGTTCCTCTGAGTGATCTGGTGTGTGAATCATCGCTATTTTAACCCTTTGTTTATAGTATGAAGCCTAAAAGCAGAGATGTAATATAACAGTAAGGAGAGGGTTGTGGGTGATTTTGGAGCTGGATGTCTGGCTGGAGGGTCACAGGTGGATAAAATCACTCTGGATGGTGAATCAGAGTCTGAAACTGATCTGATGTGTGAATCATGTTGCTGTTTTAACCCTTTGTTGGAATATGAAGCAGAGCAGAGCAATAATATCAGGATTTTGGGTGATTTTCCGAGCCAAATTATTCACTGGTGCTGACGTCGCAGCTTGATGACGTCATGCTAACTAGTTTGGGCCGGGTCTGCTGAATGGTCTGACATGTGTTTCATGTCTGTAGCTTCATCTATGTTTAAAGTTAAGTGGTGCAGCTCCAATCGATTTAAAATATAATCTAGGTTATCAATTCTAAGATGAAGCCATTTCTTCTGACTGTATGTTTTCAGAGATTCTGATGATTTTAGCGTTTGTGAAAAAGTGATTTTAGCTGGAACTCAGCTGCTCCATCAGCTTCACTACAGTCATTCCAAAAGCAGAGATGAATATAATCTGTTGTATAATCAAATATGAACTTTTATAAAGATAAAGCCATATATAGACGATACTGAGCTGTTCTGATGTGTAAAATCCCCTCTTCCTCTAATCTGTTTTGGGAGTGAGTCTTTCCTGGACTTTAAAGCTTTGATAAACTCATTTGGCCCAGAGATCACACTGAACATTTGTGAGATTTCTTTATTTGCAGAATATCCACCACAATTTAGAGTTTTTAGAAGAATAAAAGCTGACATGTAATGTAAAATACCTTATTTCTGCAGTAAAAGTTGTATTAATCATAACACAGCATTAGTTTTTCTGTGTCATGCATGATCCCACACCTTACTAAATCATGGCTATGACTTGATTATCTCATTCCCACACCTTACTAAGTCATTGCCACGCATTAGGATCTCGTTTCCATACGTTAATAAGGCGAGGCCAGCATTATTTTTGTTTATATGGGAAGTCACCAGCAGGGCTCCGTACTAATCTGATAGTTCAGCTTCAGTTGTGATTTTGAAGTCAGGATCAGAGAAAACACGGAGAAACTTGTAAGACTTGGTGTTAAATCCGCTCACAGGTGCAGAAACCCTGCGGGCTGTGGAGACGGATGAGTCCTGTTTCACTCGTTTAGCTTCAGCTTGTTTTTAACCAGCTCTCCTTTTGTTCATCTTGGAGCGGCTTCTGGAAACTTCGGAGGCCTCAAAGCGCGTTTGGTGAGTAAGACTTGGTTTATCTGACGGACCAACAGTTTTAATCGGACATTTACTGATCATATAATCCGATAAAGTTTAACTTTTGCACAATAAATCGAAAATTAGCGTCACTTGCTAAATTAGCCGGTGGTCTGCTATGGTGGGCTAGCTGGGTTCGTCACCTCGACTCTGATTTCTCTCACAATGTAAGAAATTATTAAGTTAAAAGGTTTTTATTACTATTTTAAATGGGAACCACGTTTCGGATTCATGCTCTAAATCCAGCTAATAAACTGAGTTGCTGTCTAAGTTAGCTCAGGTTTAGCTGACGTTAGCAGGCTGGCTAACAGCTCTGCTGGAGGACCGGTTCGGTTCCGGATAACTTGGGCTAAACTGTGACGATTTTCAAGAAGAATGACTCAGATTTGAGCGTTTTGTCGAGTGAACGGTGCTGGAGTGTCCGATAATCAGAATCTAATCAGGGTTTGTGGTGTGTGGGGCTGTTAGTTTGCTAGCTAACAGGTAACGGCTTCACAGCCCGGACCGGGTCTGATTCTTCCCTCAGACGAGATGAAGCAGAAATCGTTAGAGGGAGAGACGCGTCGAGTGACTGGAGCCGGAGTTAAAACTTAAAGGGGAACTCCACTGATTTTCAAAAATTCTGCATAATGAAATGGTTGTTTACAGTCATTCAAAGTGGTTTGGCGTGAAATGCCCTGCTGTAGTGAAACCTACGATTGAGGAAATGTTCAAAGTGGAACCAGCCGTCTGAAGGATTCAGTGCCTCTGAAAGCTCCGTCTCAGAAAGTGATTATATGAAATGGTTAGATATATAAGTTACTGTGTGATGCCTGAAACCTTGTTTTATGGTAGTTTTGTGATAAAATTGTAACAATGTTTTTTTTATCCATTTATTTTAATTCATTTATGGCAGAGGGGTTCATGCAGGGCAATATAGTCTCCAAAGAAAACCATTTTTTTTCCAGATTTATGATTATTTTTCCACCATCATCATTACACAAAAACACATGGAGGGTCTCTGGTGGTTTCAGATAGTAAATAAAATGGCTATATTTGTGTTGTAGTCATGGTGGCCCCTGATTCCTGTCACCACCACTGTAAAGAAACCTGAGTTGGTACATTTATTTACAGTGAACCCTTTTATATCAGACCACTCTGAATGACTCTGCAGCCACATGTTTACATCTCACTGGACAGAATTATTCAGGAATTGGTAGAACTTTGTTATCCTAACTGAGCTGAGCTGTAACTTGGTTACTTTCTGTCTGATGGTTTTACTTGAATACAATTATCTAAAACAATTAATGTTAGGTCAGTGTTCAGCTTTTGGAAATTCAGTATCTGTTGTATAAACTGAAGTTTGAGCATCCACTTTATGAGAATATTAATTTATGTATGGTAAGTGGAATAAAACCAAGTACAAGAAATCACTGTGTCACTCACTAGAGGTTAGTCAGAATCATGTTTCTGAAATCTCCTTGTTTTCTTGTTGCAGTCACCTGCATGTCCTTCATACACCAACAGCATCTTTCAGGTATGGAAGCAACCTTTATTTACCTTTCTTTTTCTGCTGGGTTACTGGTTTGATTGCACTCATTTTCTGTCCTGTAATCACCCAAAATAAGTATGTCTGTCTGCGTTTGACCATTTTATATCTTAATCAACACAACACAAGTACGTCTTTCCCTTTCTCATGGTTGACTATTGACTGACTGTAATAACGATTGGGAAAGAACAGTTTTGTGACAATTTTATACAATCCCAGTTATAATTTTTTTAAGTCCTGTTTCAGTGTCTTTTTTCCTCTTTTACTTCTACGCTCCCTATTAACCCACCATATTTTAAGCTACAGAAGCTGTTCTCGCCAGGAGTGAACAAAGTACAAAACTTCTGAACCTGAGTAAAAGTAGAAATTCTTAAAGTTCAAGTATTCTGTTTGTTTTTTACTTGAGTTAAAGTACAAAAGTAGTTGTTTTTAAGTTGTGAATTGGAAGTCATAATGCACTATATATTCATTTCATTTTTGCAAAAGTAAGTACACTTCTATGGAAGATGATGGTAAAGTAAGAATTTTGTTATGTGATGAATTAATCTGACCATGGTGACTAATAAAGTAAACATGAACTAACAAAGGGTAAAGTTCCATTTTGATTTCAGAGTGACTTCAAATGTATTTCATCAAGTTATCGTAAGTAAAAGTACTGAATTATTGCAGTTCTGTTTTAATTAATACTTTCTGGTAAGGAAGCCTGTGTGTGGCTGCAGGCATTAGAGTTAACTGTTCATGTCTGTAGCCACACAGGAGTTTTTATTGGAAAGTACTGATCAGAATTATAGAACTTCTATAACAACTTACAGTTCCTTTACTTCTGATACTAAGTCATTTAAAAACAAGCACAAATATTGATCTACTACTTTTGGTCAGAAATATTTTACCAAGAGCATTTCTACTTTTACTAAAGTACAGAAATTGTGTACTTTGTCCACCCTGCTGCTGGCTTACAAGCAGAGGCTAGGAAACAAACCCTGTCTGCGTAAACAGGTATTTCTCAGATTTGATCAGAAACAATGTCTTGACTGGGTTTGGGAGGCTTGTCTGCCTATACAAATGCAGTTAGTCAGCATAAACATGCCTGTGTCTGTTATTAAATTTAGTATTTTAAACTTTGATTAAATGTGTCCTCTTCCTACAGCCATCCATCTGCTGCTTCTAGTTCTCGACTGTTAAGGACTTCCAGCTTGTCCCGGGTACTTTTATTTATATTAATGTTATAGTATAGTTCTTTGTGATGTTAGTACATGTTTCTTTACGTATTGCTATTGTATAAAAGCAATAGGACTTCAAATGTTAAGTGTCACTGTGAAAACCAGCGCATTGTTCACAGTAACACTCTCCTTCTTGTATGCTATTGAATCCACAACCCCTTTTTTCTTGTTTCTTTGTAGATTTTATTTCTCACAATGCCTGCTGTCTGATATCTGGTGATGGTTTTACTCATTTTGCTTAGTTTTTTGCGTTGCTGTGGCACATACTGGAGGGCAGTACTGTCACAGGTTCTCAAAATGCCTATGGTTTATGTTGTTTATGGTTGCTAAATTAGTTCTAACTGAGAAACTACAAGGAGCTTTTATCAGGTACCAAAGCTTGTTGTTTATTGGGGGAAAAATGCAAGAAATTGACCAAAAACACCAACAAAAAATATATTTTGCACAGTTCATCTGTGGGTGATATGCAGGTGATAGAATTAAAAGGTACAAGCAACACCAGCTACACTAAAATCAGGGTTAACAGTTAAACAAATGACAGGTGAACATACTAGTTGCTTATATCTGCTGCCTCAGTATCAGGGAAGTCTTTCAATTCAGTTGGGGGAAAAACGCTCCTCTTGAAAACATAAGGATCAACATATGTTGTAATTTTCTCTTGTGAACTAGGCTAAACTAGTATAGTACGGGCTTGCCTCCATCTTGTTTTCTGCTTTACACTTCCTGCCCTCCAGGTGGAATTTGCAGTCACTCAAACCATGTGACTGTAGAGAGTGTATTAGAGATTGTAGTCCATCTGTTTCTCTGCATAATTTGTTGACATTTATCAGACACAGCAGTGCTGCTGGAGTTTTTAAACACTGTGTCCACTCACTGTCCACTCTATTAGACACTCCTACCTTGCTAGTCCTTGTAGATGTAAAGTCAGAGACGATAGCTCATCTGCTGCTGCACAGTTTGTGTTGGTCATCCTCTAGTCCTTCATCAGTGGTCACAGGACGCTGCCCACAGGACGCTGTTGGCTGGATGTTTTTGGTTGGTGGACTATTCTCAGTCCACCACTTGTACCAGCACAACACACTACACACTAACACACCACCACCACATCAGTGTTACTGCAGTACTGAGAATGACCTATCAAATAGTACCTGCTCTGTGGTGGTCCTGGGGGGCCCTGACCATTGAAGAACAGGGTGAAAGTGGACTAACAAAATATGCAGAGAAACGGATGGACTACAGTCTGTAATTGTAGATCTACAAAGTACTCCCATATAGGTGGACCTGATTAAATGGAAAATGAGTAAATACAAGGTAGCTGTAAATGATGGTGGCTGTGTGTGTATATGTATATAAAACGAAGCACAGTGGAGTTCTGCACATTTCAGTTTCGTGTGTATTTTTCTTTCACACCTGTTTATGGTAACTGTTTATTTATCTATGCACTGACTGTTCCATTTCGCCAGTGTTGTAGGCAAGTACTGTATATTTATGTAAGACAATTAAAGAAATTGCTTCCAAATGATTTCTAGTGTTGTCATTGAAATTCACACATGCACACAGGTGAAAACAGGTGAGCTTTAAGAATGTGTTACTTTACATGTCATGATACAGTACATACTAGCTTAATAGATGATGATGCACATTAAAACTGGCAGACTATTGATTGTTCAGCTGCGTTCACCTGTGCTGTACTTTGTTCTTTGGGGATTTGGGTCAGTTGGTTTTCTTTTTATTGTTGTCTGGATTCTGTTACGCTATTTCAGAAAAGTGAATGTTAATCTACATCTGAGCAAATGCTGTGCTTTTGATTGAGGTACATGTAGTTAATAAATAGAGATTTATGCATAAACTATATGGAAGTAAATTAAGCAAGTATATTTTGCTAGCTGGGAGTGTTAATATCACGACGTATCCGGATGTGAGCCGAGCATTTAGGCCAGAATTAGGCCGAGATTCAAGCCAAAGTCTCGGCCAATGAGGTTCAAGCTCAGTGTGCGGTGTTCGGCCGGGATGTGGCCCAACTGATTTTTGCTATCTGGGAGACTCAACGTTGAAAGGAAGAAGACTCGGCCCGAGCTCGGCTGATCTGTGGCAGCATCGGCTGAGACTCGTCATTGGCTAGCTTGAATTGGGCCGAGTGTGGGTGACGCTCAGCAACCGAAGAGCTTGCAAAAGGGGCTCGGGCCGATTCCCGTATGTATTGACGCGGCCCAGGTGTGCATTCATAGGCTCGGGCTAGTTGCGGGGCGGTTGGCAAAAGGAGCTTGGGCTGATTACCATATGTGCTGATACGGCCCAATTGAGTATGTATAGGTTCGGGCTGAGTGCACGTTACAAAACCTTTAAAACTCAGTATTTACAGAAATCGTGCTGCAATGTGTGTGGATAATGCCAACCCGAGCTCATTTTGCCGACTCTCCAGACGCCGATTGTAACGGGTTTGAATACTTTGTGTTCACAGATGATGAACTAGCCTGAAAACGCAGTGGGGTAAGGTGATCCATGTATTGTGTGTGTGTGTGTGTGTGTGTGTATTATTTATCTATAGGGCAATAGGACTATGCGTAAGACAATCATCGCCATGTTGGAAAAATAACCGACAGAACTAGAGGGGACTAGCTGACTGTTAATTCTCTCTGCTACGTTCTGTAATGCTAGCTTTACAAACCACACAGCTCTTCTTCCCTCTGTTTACTTTACCCTAAGTTTAGCTTGAGTGCATGAACTGAAAATAAATGCCGACGTGCTTTAGAACTAATACTTGCTTCAGTGTGACTCGATGCGGTAAAAGAGCAGGCTAAAGTGACTGGGCATTACCCTAAAGCAGCTAGCACCAGCCCAGGAGAGAAAGATCCTCTTATCCTCGTTTTCGTCTGGGAAACAGGTTCAGAAAAGGTAATAAGTAATATTAAATAATATGTACACAATGTTTTATTCACTGTTACTGTTGAAACATTAAGTTACAGAGCTGAGAACAGTCTGGTTCTGGAAACAAAAATCCCATTCATCACCATAGGAATTAGATTTTTATCAATGTAGACTTTGAGCTACGAGATTGTGAGATGATGGTAGGTTATGTGCTCCAATTAAAGCCACCAATCAGTCCGGTTTCAGCTTCGTTTCCGAAAAATCGCGTTTTATTCCCTTATTTCTCGTAAACAAAAACATTACCCATACGCCCTAGAGAGAGCTCCACCAATCAGAGACATCGCTTTTACCATGGCGATTTAAACAGTGTGGTTTAGCGCCAGAAAAGCAGGAAGCAAAGCGGCGTCTGTCAGCGGTATATGATGAGGTTTTTAGGGATTCAGAGGAGAAGAGAGCTCAGACTGAAAATAAGAGTCCGGCAGTGTAGTGGAGCGTAGTTTGTGTGAAGGGGGCAGGTGGTCGGTTCTGTCAGAGTTAGAAAGACAGCGCGTGCAGGGCTGTGGAGGGACAAACAGTATGAACTCCACACTGATCAACAAAAATCCCCTTTACTCCACACATTAACGCAGCATCAAACTTTCTCCACCCTTCAGGCTCCCTTTCAGTGATTATACTACCCTGGTCCTGGAGCCTCCCCTGGTCCTGGAGCCTCCCCTGCTCCCTTCGTGTTTTCCCTGCTCTCTACACTCCTGTAGTCATCTCGTTAACAAACCTTTCCTTTGTTGAAGTGGATGAGTTAGAGCAGGACATCATTCAAATGTGCAGAGCAGTGGTTCTCCAGGGGATTGTTGAATATCACAGCATATGGTATTTAGCCCGGATGTGAGCTGAACAGTTGGACCAGAATCAGACCTAGATTCAAACCGAGGCTGTGTCAATAGCGCCTCCTCTGTTTAGAAACAACTGCTTCGAAGCATGAATCAAAGAGACCAAGTCACGTGATTTCAGTAAACCAGCTTCATTACGTCACCACTGCTTGGAAACGATTCAATGTTCTGCGGTTCGACGTTGCGGGTCGCTCGACCCCCAAAGTGACCCCGAGTCAAATGTAGGTGGGTCACCTACTGATCTCCAGTCAGTTTTCATAATTTAGATTCATAATAATGAACTTATTCAAACGACACTCTGCTGATCAGCGGTCAGTCAGTGATATCAGGTTCTGATCTCCTGACATGTTACTGTCTCACCAGTATGAATTATAAACACATAAATACATTAATTAAAACCTATAAAAGTCCCAGCTGTAGAAACTCTTTCCTACACCCAGTTCAATAAACAACATTCACAGATTTAGATTTCATACAGAACCTTATCTCCCCCAACTGCTCCCCGGGCGCTGCAGAGAGGGCTGCCCATTCACTAGTGTGTATGTGGTGTATCACTGCACAGATGGGTTAGATTGCAGACGTGAAATTTCCCCATTGTGGGACTAATAAGGGTCACTTAACAATTCTCAAATATGGATATATAGCTAATTATGTGGAAGCCGACATGATACAACATGTATGTTTTTCTGTGGCATCACTAAGCCACCTCAAGAATGAGAGTGCTGATCTAGAACCAGTGTTTGTGATCATGACCATCATTAAAACAGATGAATCTCTGATCTTGGTCATCTAACTCAGAACTGCTTTATGAACACCAGCCTTGCTAAGGTTGAGGAGAGAGAGGATGTTGTTCTTTGCTGGGTTTCCCAAAAGCAGAAGCATCTTAATAGAAAGCTGATTCTTAAATGGTAGAGTATCACATTTTCTCTGCCAGTTGAAATGATCTTAACTCTTAAAACAGAGCCTTATTTTAAGCTTGTAGCTTCAAACAGTGCTGAGTAAGAGTGTAACAGATATAAAACAGCCCAACATCTGAGATACACTGAATGGATATGAAGAGAATAAAATACATAAACATTTAAATGAGCCAAAAAATATTAGAACAGCACTTCTGTGCCAACAGTGGTGATCTGGTAAAGACACTGAGCAGCTTTTAGAAATATTCAGAGTCTTGCTCATGCTAATCTTTATACCAACATTTGCTTCAGTCATATGTCAGTCAGATGCTGTTCATTTGTGTTTGTTTGGATTCATTCAATTATTCATTCATATATTCATATATGCCAAATTAGTATTTCTAAACCCTGCAAAAGTGTTTTTCATACTTTTCACTGCACCATTTGTCTTTTGAACTTTGAATAGTACAGTTTTCAGTAGCACTTTCTCTTAAACAATGTTTATGCCTCCTAACCAGTGAGTCAGTCTGAGTAACAACTAAATTATTTGTGTGTGTATCTGCATTTATTCACAAAGAAAAATGCAGCTGAATGGGGTTCTCACCCAAAAACCATTTGTCCCCACAGGGCAGAAACCTGGGGTTAAATAGCTGGAGATGGCAAACCAGAGCACATTGTGCTGAAATGCCCCTCCAGATTTGAATGGTAGTTAAAAGAATCAATAAAATGGGACACATTTTGGTAAACAGACTAAGATTATAAATTCTTCACCTTTTGTGTTCATGTGAGCTGTTATAAGTGTTCTAAATGTAAATATAAAACGTGGGAAGTCTGGGGATCAAAACCGGTAACAGGCTTCTTAATCTCCAAAATAATCTCAGAGTTCTATACAAATTGTCCTGCCAGCCAGACCTAATAACAGCTTTTTTAATCTCCAGAATAATCCCATACAAACTGTGCTGCTAATCAGACCTAAACACAGCATTATTCATCACTAAAATAATTCCACAGTTTTGTACCAATCGACAGGTTAACCAGGGGCACCATCTATTCATATAAGTATTCATAGATCAGTCTAGAACACATAATCATTTAAAATCAAAATGGTGTATTAATGACACAAAAATGCATGTTTACTGATAATGACCTAAAGTGCAGACTAGGCGCTCATATATTTTTGCAATAAAACATATCAAAGGACCTCCAACTGAAACCCTTCACACTCTGATTTCATGAAAGAAAAGCTTGTAAACTGAACTACATACAGTTACTGAATCACACAGAAGCTGATCACTCAGAACCCTCAGACTGAATATTAACACCTTCATACAGCAGCTCTCACTCTAATGAAGACATAAAGAGAACATTTACTCACAGAGTATTACAGAGAGTGACCTGAACTCCATCCTGCCCCCGTAATGACTGACTGACTGACTGAGCAACGCGTTCAACAATCAACACTTCCTGTGTTCTTACACTCAAAGCACACGTCACAGAGAGAGAGACAGAAAACAATACATTTCAGGAAAACTCACAGGAAGAACTCTTGAGCACCAACATTTCCATAAATCAAACATGTAAAGGATCAGAACTTAAATCTACACTTTATGGACAAAAATACTGGGACACCAAGAGGTCAGGGCTCTGTGTGGACCAGTCAAGTTCTTCCACACCCAACTCACCCAGTCATGCCTTTATAGACCTTGCTTTGTACACTGGGTCTCAGTCATGCTGGAACAGAAAAGGTTCTTCACCAAACTGTTCCCACAAACTTGGAAGCATAAAATTGTCCAAAATGTCTTGGTCTGCTGAAGCATTAAGATTTCCGTTCACTGGAACTAAGGGGCCTAAACCAACCCCTCAAAAACAACCCCATAGCATCATGCCTCCTCCACCAAACTTTACAGTTGGCACAATGCAGTCAGACAGGTAATGTTCTCCTGTGCCTCATTTCGCAACAACAACTTCAACCAAATGCTTCCTCCAACCGGATGTCTCTCACATCACTGTGAAGGGATTCTGGCCCACTCTTCTTTGCAGAATTTCTTTAATTCAGCCGTATTGGAGGGCTTGTGGGCATGAACTGCCTTTTTAAGGTCCTGACACAGAATCTCAATGGAGTTAAGGTCAGGACTGTGACTAGGCCACTCCAAAACCTTAATTCATTCAGAGGTGGACTTGCTTTTGTGCGTTGGTTCATTATCTTGCGGCATAACCCATTTACATTTAAGCTTCAGATCACAGACTGATCTTTATCAGCTACATTTGGTTAATTGGTTGATTGAGTAACTAAGGGGAGAAAAATCTTTTTTTTTCACACAAGGGCAGTTTTTGAAATCAGGAAAAAACATTATTTTTACTTTTACAAATAATTTGTCACAGCACAGAGCTTTCACCAAGATCAGTGATTTCATCAGATTAAATGATTTTGGACACAATTCACAATGGGATTAAACTGTTCTTTTAAAATACTTTTTAGATTCATACAGTATCTGAGAGAAATTGGCCAATGAAAGAACATCTTAGAGGTCACTAATATAAAATCTTCACTGATCCAAATACTTTACATTAAATATCAGTCATTTAATAGACATCTTCATATGTAGTACTTTCAAATAGAATCAGCTAGAGTCCTGAAACTGTATGCATCCAAATATGATGGCGAATGTGAAAAAGGAAGTACAGAGAGAGCTTCATCTGTTTCTAAATATGATGCTAAACATGACTGGTGTTAAACATGCAACTGATTAGCATGCACACAGTCAGTAAACATAGTTTGCCATGACATGTTCACAGAGTTTAGTTGCAGGCAAGTCATCAGTTTTATTCTTAGATGTAGTGAGAGGCCTGATGTCAGATCTAACCCCCTCTGTGCTGCTCTGGACTCAAGCTGGAAGGTGCATATGTGTGATTTACTGCATGGTGTGATTGTCTGAGTGGAGCAGTGTGCGTTGTGTGTCTATTCTGATTGCTCAGATCATTTGAGGTTTGCTCTCTGGTTTTTCTTCTGTTTTAATTTCTGTACAATTTGTAATTTAGATTAAATCTCATTAAAAAAATCAAGCTCAGTTGAGGCCTTCTGTCAACATGGAGCTTTCTGCATCACTGAGCCCTCTAAATGACTCCTCTCTGCTCTCAAACCTTAAACCTCTACTGATACACAGAGACTGTGTGACCGCTCATAGTTAGATCGCACTCATAGTTGTTTTGTCTGTATTGGTCTTTTTGAGTACGGCTCATTTGTAACTGCATCAAGGTCATTTCACACCAACTCTCCTAGGGCCTGTTTGGTCACTTTATAGATTATCATGAAAAAATCAAGTAAAAAATTCAATTTCACTCATGCAATCTTGCAACACTTCAAAAAGTACAGTACATTTTTTTGTTATTTTGAGTGCAGACACAACTAGAGCAAGTTGCTCAAGCTCTAATTTGGCAAATGATAGACATATCTCCTGCTTATTTCTGTGAGTCAGCAGGATTTTAAGGATTGAGTGCACTCTGTTGAGGACCTCTTTATGATTATATAATGTGCACACTGCTACACTGAAAACAGAACACAAGAACTAATTGTCATACAGTGATCAGAACAGCGATTCTGAGATTTTGAAAGTTGTGTAGTGCCCACTTGACAACACAGATTAGCTTTAACACCTTAACTATATTCTCCTGAGCTTGTTCTGCTGAAGTGCCCCTACTGGCTGTACAAAGCGCTGCAGTGAGGAGTCTGTTTTTTTTTGTTTTTTTTTAATTAGATTTCTTCTTTTCCGTATACATGGAAATAAAAGCTGAAAACTGGTGTTAAAGATGCTACTAAATAGAATGCACACAGTCAGTAAACATAGCTTGCCATGTTCACAGAGTTTAGGTGCAAACAGACCATCAGTTTTATTCTTAGTGAGAGGCCTGACATCAGATTTAACCCCCTCTGAGCTCTCGCTGGGCTGGAAGGTGCATATGGGTGATTTACTGCATGGTGTGATTGTCTGAGTGCAGCTGTGTGTGTTCATTTTGATTATTCAGATCATTCGAGGTTTTGTTTTCAATTTTTCTTCTATTTTAATTTCTGCACAATCTATCTGTAATTTAGATTAAAAGTAGTAAAAAAAAAACAAGCTCAGTTGAGGCGTATTGTCATCATGTAGATTTCTGCATCATTGAGTTTCGATCCCTTAGTGGTTGAAGAGCTCATTACCACTGTTTCAGTAGAAAAGAATGAAGTCAGACCACAGCCCTCTAAATAACTCCTCTCTGCTCTCAAACCTTCAACCTCTACTGATACACTGTAACTGTGTAACCAGTGTATTGGTCTTTTTGAGTACGGCTCATTTGTAACTGCTTCAAGGCCATTTCACACCAACTCACCTAGGGCCTGTCTGGTCACTTTATGGATTATCATTAAAAATTTGAGGAAAAAGAAAACTAAGTTGCTCAAGCTCTAATTTGGCAAATTAAAGACATGACTCGTTTATTTCTGTGAGTCAGCAGGATTTTGGGGATTGAGTGCACTCTGTTGAGGATCTCTTTATGATTACAGTGTGCGCACTGCTACACTGACAACAGAACACAATAACTAATTGTCATCAAGGGATCAGTACAGCGATTCTGAGATTTTGAGAGTTGTGTAGAGTCCACTTAACACAGATTAGCTACAGACATTAACTATATTCTCTTGAGAATATAGTTTGCATGATTAAAAGGTTAATTGCATTGTAAGAGGGTTCTTCAGATTGATGGAGATTGTGTTTTATATGGTTCCATATATAATCTTTTTGAAAAAGGGTTCCATGTAGCACCATAAATGTTTTTATTTCTAAAAAATCTACAACATATTCTCCATCAATTTTAAGAACCATATAATGATGCAAAGAACCCTTTGATCATGCAAAGGTTTTTTTTTTTTTTAATTTTTACCCGATTTTCTCCCCAATTTAGTCGTCTCCAATTCCGCCCGCTGGTTAGGACTCCCCCAATCACACACGACGCTATCAACGCTAGGAGGGTGAAGGCTAACACAGGCTTCCTCCGAGACCTGTGAAACCAGCCACCGCTTCTTTTCGAGCTGCCGCTCACGCAACGTCACTGGACAGCCGAACGCGCTCGGAGGAAAGCGCCAACCGCCAGATCTGTTACGTCAGCTAACAGACGCCTGCGCTGACTAGCATCGCGCTGAGTGAGTGATGGGGGGAGAAGGGCAGCCATCCCACCCACCCAGAGACAGCGAGGCCAATTGTGCTCTCTCGGACTCCCGGCTACGGATGGCTGTAGCATTAAGGGTCTTTGTCTTGTACTCAGATTATATGTGGAGACTGAGAAAAGACCAAGTCCAAATAATGTTAAGACTGAGACAAGACTCAACACCAGACTCAAGTACTACAACACTAATGCCAGGTTTACATAAATAGAGTTGGGGGGTGTTCATGAAGTGTAGCTCGTACCTGATATCTCTTCTCTTATGCTGTGATTAGGCTGCAGTCTGTTGTATGTTCATATGTAAAGCACAACATATTCTCTTTGCAGTTCTACAGTCACTAAACATTTTCAAACCAGTTTCATTAGGCTAACTTTGCTGTCATTAGTTGTATATGCAAACTCTAATTGTGCTTTGTTTTTATAGTTTTGTTTTGTAAATGTTATGTTCAAAGTTTCAGAAGTGCTGTATAAAATAAATGCTATATGTTGTTTATAACCTCTTGACTTTATTTCCTCACTGGTCTGTACAAGTTTGTACCCTTGAAGACAGACCTCCAAACCAGGTCTATACAGTTCTGCAACAGTAAATCTAGAAGGAGTCTTTAACCCTCTTGTTTATATTTATATAGGCTGAAACAAAAAGTAGTCCTGATATAAACTCTAACTAAGAACCCTGCATTACCTACACCTTCACATTCTAACAGTCTGCATTCAACAGCCAAAATGTCTCACCACCCAGTCCAGCATCATCAATTCCTAAAACCATCAGGTGTACCGCCACCTGTTTATCACATGTGCCGCTTACACATTGATGTTTAAAATGTGAGGATCAGTGAGGGACGTCAGGGACTCAGTAACAGACATCCACTATATATGTCTATATACTACACAGTATATTATACAGTAACCTATATTGTGGCGATTGTTAATGTTGCTGTTGTTGGTTAAGGTCTGTGCCTGTGTTATTTTGTGTCTGGGGTGCGAGCTGATAGTGTGTGAGGGGGTCAAATTAAGGTTTAAGCCTGTGGCTGGTGGTGACCTCCCCCACAGGTTTACTGTACTGTATGTTATGTGCCTTTCTACCTTCTCAGTTTAATTAAAGCAATGTTCTCATAGCAGAATCATGGCTTCAGCCAAATCTTCTAATATAGTGAACTGAAGCTCCTCAGTGGGAGTTTATTAGCACTGATATGAGGTTAACAATAAATTAATAAACTATTTGTGTTGATGCACTATTGCCACTCATCACAAAAGTGCCACATAGCACCATCTCCTGGCCAGAGTCTCTCGTCCACCTCTCTGCACTTTTGAATGGACTCTAATTGATGTGCTCATCGCTGAAGTTTTTAATGTTTTCATCCAGTGTAGATGTTGTTCTGTGTTGATGAAAGTCTGTTTTTATATTTTATTCAGTCAGATATTTATGAAGAACAAAAAGATAACTGAACTCATCTAGCACAAAATGAATTACAACTTTAAACCTACCTCCCTATTGCAAAACCATGAGAAAAACAAAATATTAAAGAAAAGGGGGCACTCACCCTCTTACTTACAAAGAGAAAGGTTTACAAATCTTTAGCAAACAGGCTAACACATTAATTCACAAGCAAATCCTCAGGTGGAGGCTGATGGCACAGGTGCCACCACCTGAGCAGCCCTTTCCTTCTGCAGTGCATCTCTGCCACATAAGAAGCTCGAGCGCCCCCTGCTGTACCCAATCACAGTCTTCCAGACATTAACCCTACGGGGAAAAAGTGATAAATGAGAAAGAGAGAGCACAAAAGCAAACATAACATACCCCCAGGGTCATAACATTCATTATTATGTTTTTTTTTTGTCTGACATACTTGAGTTTTTGTCAGTAAATCTTCACTTTTGAGCACTACTGCTGCTACCTGTGAGGTTGTTATGTGGTTTCAGTGGAGCTGCTGAGGGCCGCATGACATTATTCAGGTCAACTAATAAACAGCAAATATAAAAAGGAAATGCATCAGCTGTGGAGACAGAACTGTAGACAGAACAGCTTTTTGACTGAACACAGTGAACAAACAAGCTGAATGAGCTGCTCTGATGTGTCCAGTGTGGAGGTTCACAGTCTATCAGTGATCTCTGAAAGCTCTGCTGATTCCCACAGAAATGAAGAGAATTAGTGTAAAATAATGTTTTAAAAGGTTCCAGTTATTAAATATGGTAAGTAATGAAATGTGATTCACCTGAAACTGATGCTCAATCAAATCTGATCTTCGCCTCATAATACAGTTCAGATACAGTCTGTGTTTCTTCAGCTGGAGGAGAAGACATGCATGATTCACAGGGGAATGAACTGCTAGAACATGAGAAATGAGTAACAGGTGTTTCAGCAAAAGACTCAATACTGAGGAGAGAGTGACCTCTGTAGGTGAGAGGGAGAGAATACCCTGGAATGAGACTGACTGCATGGCAGTTTATGAAAACACATGAAACATTAAGTTAAACTAAATACAGTTCTAATTCTAATAGTTTTAAACTTGATACTTTATCACTGCAAGTTGGACAAAATAGTAGATAGGAGTCTCAAATCTCCACAAATCTCTATATAAATATTACTCAGCAACTGCAGTTATCAGAAAGAGTTATACAGAAAGATCATTCTGTAATTATCAACTGTGGAAACCAACATGATATAGTTTGTCTGTTTTTCTGAGATATATTCATACTTCATGTATGCAAAATATAGTTAGAAACCAAAAAAGAAAAAGAGCAAGAGCATCAGTAACACAGGGTGCACAAAACTACCAAGTAATGGGCTTTTTGTTTAAACATGTAGAAAAGATGCCTCAAACATCTGCCTTGTGTGGTTTAATTATAATCTCTATATCAATAGATTACAGTTGTTGCTAATCTCCCAAATGACTTTAAGAGCAGATGGTGTTACTGCAGGCTAAAATTCAGGGTCTGTGTTCACAAAACCACTTCAGGAATCAGAGTTCTGATCTAGAACCAGTGTTTGTGATCACAACCATTATAACTACAGACAAATCTGATCTAATCTGAGTCGCCCAATTGAGGCTGCTTTGTGAACACCAGACTTGCTTAGGTTGAGGAGAGAGAGGATGATGTTCTTGACTGGGCTTCCCAAAAGCATCTTAAAAGAAAGATGCTTCTTAAACAGTAGACAGAGCATCACACTGAAAACTCTCTCTACCACTTCAGATGATCTTAGTAAGGCCTTGTTCAAACTGCCAGCTCAAATGCATTTTTGGTATATCCATATTGATTGAATTTATTGAATATTCTAGAATATTTTACTGAATATCCCAATTTCACTTGGATTTAAGTGCAAGTGTCCAGGGCAGAAAAGCAAAGAGATGCGCTTGAAGGCTTAAATAATAGCCAGGAAGACAGCTTGGCCTGTGCAGCTTATGCTGATGTTAACCTACATGATGATAAATCTAGGCTGGTGATAATAAAGCAGTTCTAAGTTCTGATCTCTGACCACATTCCTCCATATTTATGATGGTCATGGTCTCACAATAAATTTGTAACCTATGTTAACAATATCAGATATTGAATTTGTGTTGTGTCTTGTTGATAAATAAGACATTGTAGCATTGGACGCTTCCCTTTGGACTTTATGCCAGATGTTTGCATATTCGGCATGTTTGTGCCTTTGCTTCACTTTTACTCTCGTTTTTTCCTACCTTTCCCTTTGCTTGCTCATCTGATCTCAACTAATTATTAGAAGTCACTGTATGTTGCACTTGCTATAAGAGTAAGTTTATGATAGTGAAAAAGCAGTTAGTCCAGGTTCAAAGTAGCTCTAATTTTATTCCTAATAAATCATAAATGAACCTGTTAGTCTGGAAAATCATTATTTGACAAGGGCTTCCGTTTCTGATTCAATGTTGATGTGGAAATCTTTGAATTTGCTTTGTGACAGACTCATGAACTGTATTTATCCAGAGCATATCCACTAAAGCAGAGCCTTATTTTAAGCTTGTAGCTGCATACAAAGTTGAATAAGAGTGTAACAGATATAAAACAGACCAAAATCTGAATAATAGAACTGTGCCTCTGAGTCAACTGTGGTGCTCTGGTGAAGACAGTGAGCAGCCATTAGAAATATTCAGTCTTTTTCAAGATTAAGCTCCAAAATAATAATATCAAATACAATAGGCAAAAAGCAGCAAAATGGAGCACCCAGCCCCCCACCATTCCCAACTCACATGGATCATGTAATACAAAACAAACCAGTACACTACAGCAATTACCAGCTGTAATAATACAATAACGCTGGTTTCACTATAAGTTACCAATCCTCTTAGCTGCATTTTCCAAAGTGTTCAGAGTCCCCCAACTAGCACCATGGACCCTTGCAGTTGACAGTTCCATATTAATAATATCCACAAAGGTGAGGATCCATCGTCACCAGGTCAGAGTATGTGGAGGTTGCAAGCATAAAGCAATTTTTTATTTTTATTTTTTGTCTGCTGTGAGACCAGCCAACCAGAATCGCATTTCAGCACAATATAAGTTACATTCAGAGTCATCCTTTAGAAGCAAAGTTTGGACTTATATATCTGTTTGATAATATAAAAGAAGGCTTAGTCCAAAACTTGTGCACATTTGGGCACTCCTAGTACATATGTAAAAATGAAAAAGCTGAAACGAATCTGTCTCTAAACGATCATTTTGAAAAGCACAAATTAGACACCATAATTGACCAACCAAAAGAAATGTATGGCAACATGAATTGTGTGGAGTTCTGAAAAACAGAGATGAATGCCTGTAGCCTAGGTGTATGTAATCTTTTGGCCTCAGATTTGGACACCCAGCCATCTTTGTCATATATATATATATATATATATATATATATATATGTATATATATATATATATATATATCCAAAATGATGAATGATCCCAGGCCAATGCTGAATAATAAATGTCCTTGTGGCAATTACTTAAGATTGGTTCAGCTAACTGAAAGAGAAATACAGCATGAAGAACCTTATGTGCTACTTTTGTTAAAGCACTAGTAGACAACAGGTACAATTTTAACATGCATTATCATTCAGCACTACAAACAGCCAAAGCACCAGAGCACACAACACTCTACCCCATGTCAATGCACTCTTACAGACTGTTCAGCAGTCAGTTCCAGATATCTGAATGTTCATAAAGTCTGAAGTCAAACGTGGTCAAATTACAGTCAGTAAATTAGCAAATAAGATCTTAGTTTTACACAGAAAAAATATATAATGCTATTAATAATACTGGACAAATATTTCACACTTTGCAATGACAAGTCTTCACTATTTGGATTATGTTTAGTCAGTGAAAATATTCAACACAAACAATAGTTGATAGACTGGATTCAGAGGGTTCTGTCTAAACATTATCACATTCTGACATTTTCTGTCTGCAGCCTTTAAATCTCCAATGAAGTGTCACTATAATTGTTTTGTTTTGAGAACTGAAACTGCAAACTGACCAGCCTGCAGTGACTCCTGCATTCTGACTCTAAACTGATGTCTGATTGAAGTTCTGCTGATTTCCAGTAGAGGGAGACCAAGATCCTGCACCTTCACAGTGAACAAATGTGGAAGGAAAAAAAGCAGAAATATGTTATTGATAGAGAGAAAACTCCTCTTCTTTCCTTTATAAACTGACTATACAGTTAATGTCATCAACAGCAGTTACATCATGATTCACAGAAAACCTCCCTCTTTAAGAAGCCTGTATTCACTGATCATACAGTGAAGAGTTAAGATTCAAACCTTTCTTGTTCTTGTAGCACCAAATCAGGCTCAGTATGATGATGAGGATCAGGAAACTCAGTGCTACCACCACTCCTACTGTTACACTACTAGATTCAGAACCTAAGAGAGAAATGGACATTAATTTGTATTTAAACAGATTGTTTACTATAGTTTTGCATAAAAATCAAATAATCTGAAATGTTTTTCTCACATCTGACTCATGTAATATATAGAAAATTTGTAATTCTATGTTCTCAATTACCTATGACAGCTCTGTAGTGACTCTCCTCTCTGTGGATGTTTACAGTGGTAGAGACCTTCATCTGACTTTGAGACAGTACTGATGGTCATCTCTCCTGTAGTCTGAGTCTGGAGGAATAATCCATCTTTGTAGAACTCTTTGTAGACATTGTGTGGTGATATAAACAGTGTAGAGTCAGAGGATCTCCCTCAGTCACAGAATGAACAGAACTGTCCAGAATCACAGAACCATCTGTAGAAGAGAATAACACAATTCTGAAAACAGAAATAACTCAGTGACCTCTGTAATGTCAGATATGAGCTAATATATAATTGTGGGATGGATACAAATTCTTCCAGCAGTTTCACATTCATGGTTTTTCAGTAGATTTCAGACATCTACTCCAGATTTGTAACTGTAATAATACTATTTTAATCTTCATGTGTTATTATAGTCTCTACGGTGTCAATCTTGTGTTGCAGCCAAGAGCTCTCTCTTTTTGCCCAGGGTTTGGACATTTATAATTAACTCTAATATTGTCTATACTATTGCCCTAATAACTATCTGTAACCTAACATCCTCAAAAAGAATTAAAAGACTCAAAGAATGTCAATGAAAATGAAAAAGGATAAAAAGGAATGAAAAAGACTTCAGCCACTGAGTTCTTGGCAATCACAGTGCAAATAACATCTCAAAAGATCCCTTCTTATTCCCCTCTGGGGTGATGAGGTAATCTCCCCACCCCTTTTACACAATTCCATACCATTTTAGTCCCCATCATATCCAAACCTTACACATTTTTTGGTAACCCTTAAAACCAAATGCATATGATGTCTTTTTTAAAAAAAATCCATTCTGGTCTAACCCGTACCAGGCTGTTCCCTCCTTTCAGGGTCCTCTTGTGCAACTCTCTTCTGTGAGTTCAGAAGTTCACCCCCATCAGAGATTCCAGTCCATAGTCTGCTCCCCTTATATTACATTTTTAGGAGGGCTCCAAGCTCTCTAGTCAGCCTATATTTAGTTTATTGTTCGTTAAACAGGGAATGTTTTATTCAATCTTTTCCATCACTTGTAACACATGAGGAATGCTTTTTGGTGTTATATAGAACCATACAACACTTTAAGCATGAAATAGTTCTATACAGCACTAAACAGAACCATTCTCTTTACTAAAGAACCTTTGAAGAACCATCTTTTTTAAGAATATTTTAGTACCTTATTAGGGTCAGGAGGCTTGCATGCATTGGGGATGTACAGCTACACTGCATGGACTTTGAACTCCCTTCAGGGTCTCCTATGGCAGAAAGGTCTTAGCAGAAGTGCCAGATTAAACCTACCACCTATATTAGGTAGCAGCAACATAGGGCAATGTCTGTGGTGGATGACAATAACTGCAAACAGCACATACTGCTGGTGATGATAGACTGGAATGCCAAGTTTGGAAATGAGACAGCTTTGGAAGCAGGAATGAAGCCGGACAACAACTTTTTCATTCAACTTCAAGCTACCCAAGTAATGTATGTACACATGGACATGATGAGATGTACTTTACCAAAACCAAACAGACTATATCCATGGTTGTCTCCAGACATTATATTTACTGGATCATGGCTGGCCCTGTGAGACTAGTGAATGCATCTAATAAAAAAAAATACAGTTAGTCAGTTTTATGAATTCTGTGAGTAGTCAGAGCTAATAATGATGTAAACTCACTGTGCACTGTGATGTTAACAGGATTGCTGCTCTCTCCAGATTCAGACTCACACCGGTACACTCCAGTGTGGGATGTGTAGAGGGAGCTGATGCTGCATGTAGATCCTGTAACTGATCCCCAGCCTGATGAACAATCTGACACCTTCTCGCTGTTTGTGTATCGTCTCACTCTCCATCCAGTAGAGTCACTCTGTCCCTCACAGCTCAGTGAGAGAGAGTCATTAATAAAGTGTTGAGTTCTGCTGGGACCGACCATCAGAGAGACTGGATGAGCCATATCTCATAAAAAAAACAGATTAGACAGACATTGTTTTTCTCAGCAGGGGCATAAAGATTAGTACATAAACATACCACTCACTGATATAATTTGATTATGTAGATATGTACTAAAACAGGACTGCATTTCCTCACCAGTGGCTTTGTACTGCCACACTTTGTGTGATACATTGGTTCTGCTTTCTTTGCTCTTTCAATCATGTTTATTTTCACTTGCAAATACATTGAGGGTGACCCTCATTTACAGTGTGGCTGAGACGAATATACAATGTACAAATATAGTGCTTTACAATATCCTGTATGGAATTCCAGCTGGCTGTAGCTAAAACCAGATTTTCCCAGTTCAGTAAAAAACAAAATAAACAAAAGCCAGTGTGTTTTCTCTTTTACAGCCACAGATGGCCAGCCAGCTTTTTTCATATAGTGTCCTCTGATGAGTGTTGTAAGGGTCACCAGTGACAAATCTCGGAGCTGAGTGATAGATTGAATCTAAAGGCTTAAATTACACTCCCCAGACTAAAAATTCTAATCTTCATAGTCCAGAATAGATAAAACACAGCACAATGCTGTTTACTGTTAATGCTGGTTTCTTTGTCTATTCTACAAAGAATAGTCATCACTTACTGAGTGTCCAAGCCAAGTTTCTGTCAACACAATATTAATGATAATAATTATTAACAATAACATTAGAGATGGGTATTTATAGTAGTAATAATATATATAATAGAGATGGGAATTTAACGCATTAGATTGGAAGGATGAGTTATTCCATAACTTGATTTTGCAATTTTGGACTGTCTTCAACATATGATGGAAGACTGATTGAGGGAGCGGAGTGAATTACTTGAAAACTTCGGCTAGAGTTCTAGGCGGCTTCTTCCTGGAGCTAGAATACCAGACCCCCAATGAATTCCAGGACTGAGAACTGTTTGGGTCTTGGACTGAGTCAGAAGATGGTGCATTTGGGTATCTAAGTTAGATGTAGTGCACTATGCTTCATATGGTTTGGTGAAGGAGCTTAGTTTAAGCAGGAAAGGAGGTCTACTTAAGTTGGCCAATTGTAAAGCAGTATGTTGAAATTAAGGTTTGTAAGATGAAAGAAAAGATGGAGCACATTAATTTGATTTAGTTTAAAATCTTGAAGGTGACATCGTTGTGAGCTGCTTAACATATGTACAGGACCCTGATGAACAGCAGGTGACAGCAGCAAGGAAAGGGATTCTTTACCTAGGAAAGAATCCCTTTCCTTGCTGCTGTCACCTGCTGTTCCCAAACCAGGGAACTAGCCGTATGTCTGTAAAAATTAAGTTTATTTCTTGTGCGCAAGTACCAGACACCTAGCCAGCTTGTGAAACAATGGACTGACACAGTTTTATAGCTGGACTGATGCCACTATTAGACCCAGTCTAATACTCCAGATAATAATGTATAACATAGCACTAAACACATTACACCACAATAAATTCATAGCAAATTAGGGTTGCAAAGAAGAAACCTCATGAGGAATCCGGACTCAACAGGGAAGTCCCTTTGGTCAACACCAGATTGCGAAGACTGTGCTAGTGTTGGATATGAGAACATGGCAGGTAAAAGGTTTGATGATATTAAAGCTGATTGTAACTATCTGACCAGAATGGACATCGAGCAGGGACGGCTGTTAGAAAGTAGTGGTTGTGTATAGATGTTGGTGGTGTCCTGTTCACAACAGAATGGTTGATCAGTTATAACAGCATATGAGGATCACTTGATTGAAATTCAAGCCCCCAAAAGCCAGTTATTGTGAATTGACATGACTCTCATAGACTGAAGATGAGAGAGCGAAGTCAACAGTACTCTGGAATTATAACTACAGTGACCATGGTAGTGCTACCTAAAGAAATGACACTGACATCAACACAAATAATAACTTTATATTTTCTATATTGACTTTATATTTTGCAGTATTTATAGATTGTAAACTCTATCACTCACCAGTAGTGTTAATCAAGTGTGCATCACTGTAGTGAGTGTAGTAGACTGGGTTTCCTCTCCCAGCTCTGCACCAGTGCTGTCCTCCATCAGAGACATTGACTGAGCTGATGGTGTAGGAGCGAGTTTCAGTCTTGGTCTCATTCTCAGGGTTCTGTGTGTGTTTGGACCAGTAAAACTTCCATCCAGCAGACTGATCCAGATTATAGTACAGAACCACTGGATTTCCTATCAGTGCAGCTCCTTAATGGCTTGATGTGAGTTCAGGTTTAGGTTTTTCTGCTGTTGGAGATAAAGCACACAGTTCAGACCATGAAGAGTTCACACACTTACACTGACAATTTTTCTAGGAATATAGGGCCAGATTCTTAAAAAACACGGTTAGAATTACCTTGATGTTAAGTGTAAATAGCGCTAGAATTTTTTAAAACTCAGTGTCCACTCATTGTCCACTCTTTTAGACACTCCTACCATGTTCAGTCAGAGACGATAGCTCATCTGCTGCTGCACAGTTTGTGTTGGTCATCCTCTAGTCCTTCATCAGTGGTCACAGGACGCTGCCCACAGGACGCTGTTGGCTGGATATTTTTCGTTGGTGGACTGTTCTCAGTCCGGCAGTGACACTGTGGTGTGTAAAAGCTCCAGCAGCACTGCTGTGTCTGATCCACTCAGACTAGCGCAACACACACTAACACACCACCACCACGTCAGTGTCACTGCAGTGCTGAGAATGATCCACCACCCAAATAGTATCTGCTTTGTGGTGCTCCTGTGTGGCTCCTGACCAGCGAAGAACAGGGTGGAATGGGGCTAACAAAGTATGCAAAGAAACATGCTGGCAAACCTTCTAACTCAGCATAAGAATCACCAAAGCATAACCAGAGGTGAGTTACAAAAAGGGACTACTTTGTATGTGTTTCTAGCTTCATGTAGATCATGCAAAAAGAACAGACTTTTGGAACGGTTTGGAAACAGGATAACCTATTTATTAGATCTACGCAGAACCCGACAGTAATCAGATTGTCCACAGTCAGGGCTCGATTTAAGTGTTGGATACTCCCTGGTCAAAAAACAAAAAGACAAAAATCATCATACAGTTGTCACCCCTCCACTTTCTATCCCTTTTGGATTAATGTGGTCATGTCACCTCCTGTCTATATTTTAATTATATTGATATTTGAGATTAAACAACAAATTCCCTTTAAAGCACTTGCGTTAAAGTGCATTTAAATATAGACTCTGTGTACTTCAGTGTGCACTGTGTGCATTTAAATTTGGATTGTGTATATTTAAATGTGCACTGTGGGTATATAAATATGGACTGTGTGTATTTAAATATGTATAGTGTGTATTTAAATATGGACAGTATCTTTGGTAATATGCTGGAGCAACTTTTATCTAAAAGAGACCCTGTAAAACTATTAATGATGATAATGACAATTGTTATCATTATTATTATTGTTGTATTATTGTCACTGTTATCATTAAACTATTCTTATCATTAAACTATTGCAGCTCCAGTGAAGCCTCAGCTCTGAATTATTTTTCCTGCGTCTTTCTCTCTCCAGATCTATGGAGTCAAATTGAGGTCTTTAATAGTGATGAGAAATACAACTATTACAAAAATGTGGTCTCAGTCAGATGCAAAAATAATTTGATATTGCAAACAAAGAAGAGAAATTGTGCTACCTTTTTTCTTCTTGCAACGTTTTTAGTATAAATCTTTTTCTTTGCGTTTTGCGATTTACACTCATAACACTTTACATGAAGGGTACATGATCTGCCAGGAATCAAAGCATTTACTAATGAATAACTTATCAGAAAGTAATGAGTCATTAATCAGGAACAAAAGAATTCATATATATATACATATATATATATATATATATATATATATATATATATATATATAAGAAGTTATATATTAACAACCACAAGATTAAATTACTAACGCATGTACTAATGAATGAAGATGAAGGTAATAAATCTGAATTTATCAGGAATTAATGTGTTAATTTATGTTTGTTGTCACCAGATCTCCCTGAGACACAGTGCTCTGGAATATTGTGTCTATCAAAGTCAACTGTGTTTTTTCTTCTCATCATCTCATCCTTCCTTCATCTTGCTTCATCTTGCTGTGTAAGCAGCCCTTGTATTTGCCTGTCTCTGTCTGTCAGGTCTTGAGTTGTGTTTTTTCTTTCTTAAGTAATCTTGTTTCTACCTACCTAGTGACTGTCTATTTAATAAAATTAAAAGCTTACACTGACATCTTTTTGCAACTAGTCATCATTTGTAACAGTTGCCATAGTTTTATTTAATTGTTCATGTTAATAATATGACACATTTTAACTCCTATGTTGATACACAGTTCAGTTACCACTGAACTTGAAAATTAGTTAATAATTGATAGGCAAAGTATAGTGCCTTCATGAGAAACACAAACACCTTACTACTATTAAAACCAAAAAGGTTTACTGTAAATAAGTAAACAGCAAACCAAATATTTAAGCTACTTCACAATGAATTCAGAAATAACGGCATTTGCAAATCTGTTCTGTTTCACCACAGATAACAGCTGCATGTTTTACATGTTAGTCAGAAAAGATGTGAGGTACGAAAATACATACTAGCACTCACAACACTCAGACAACTAGGAAATACCATGTGCAAACATTATATCTGCGATGTATATTGTGTATATAGTTCAGTATGCGTATGCATAAAATTAAGAAAAATGCTTTCATGATGGAGATTTTTAAATTATTATTTCCATGATTTTCACTCGCTTCTCTTAAACAGTTTAATAAAGATATTCGCCCAAGACTTTATGGCTGCTTGACATATAGCAGTTATCGCAATTACTGCCACATACTGGCAAAGGAAAATAGCTGCGGAAACAGTTGAGTTTCATTCCAAAATACTGTTTCCATTACTAAAAACAATAGATATAACACATTTTAAAAAAAGAATAACAGATGTACAATGGGAAACACATTTTATTATTAATTATTTATTATTATATATTTATTATTATTAAATAAAGGTGGTATTTATCATAATATCGGTGGCATATATTAGGATAATTCACAATTTTAATAAAATCAAATGCCCATTTTCAGTAAATAAATTGCAGTGTGACATAGGTAATCATAAAGTGCATGAATAGGATGAAACTAACAGAGCTTCTAGCAGAATTTTCCCATTCCAGCTTAAATGGTGCAGCAGTCACTTTCTGGTTCCTGAAGCTGCACCATTTGAGGTGGAATGGGAAAATTCGAAAAGTGTGCTGGCTGATGCACCATTTAAGGTGGAATGGGAAAATGTGAACAAGAATCTGGTAAGAAGCTGACTTCAGGTTTGTGTAAGAAGGTGCCGTTAATCTATTATGAATACACAAATTAAGTAATGCTATAACTTACCTAGTTACAAAGTATTAAACATCATTGTAAATAAATAACTACTACATGAAGTTAAGATCCCCTATATAGCCTATTACATGAAATAAGCTTAATCTAAAACCATTTGAAAAAACAATCAAATCAACAGGTTCTTCGTGCCTCACCAACCAAACAGCCATATCTGCTCATAAACATCACACAAACAATACGCATCACACAAACATGAGTGTGGATCGCTGCGTTCCCTCTGTTAGATAATCCCATCGTGCAATATTCTTGAAACAGCTAATTTTGGACAGTATCCTTCCAAAACTGCCACTCTGTAATGGTACTTAATGCAGTCCAGCAGCGATGTTGACCGCCCCAAAATGGCGGCGCTGTTGACGTGCCTGGCTGGACCCAACGCAGCATCTAGGTATGTATGTCTATGGTTGAAATGACGGGCTGTGCAGCGGCGGCTCCAGCTGATGATGTGAAACATCCATGACATGTCTTTCCATCTTGGCCACATCTCTCTCCTCCTCCCACGCCCCCAAATCAAAAAGAGCTCACAACTGATGCACAAACAAAAAAGAGTAACGCAAAAGGGGAAAGTACAGCAGAAAAAAATGGGACCTTTTATATTTTTATAACTCTATTTTTTTATTATTTTATTATTAAGAATGGAAAATGCAAAATGGAAAAAAGCTCAGAATTCATGATTTAAATGCATGTTTTACATGAAACAAACTTTGTTTTGAGGGACTAAAATAAAAAAAAAAATGTAGTTTTTTTTATTCAAAACAGATATTGAAGAAACACAGATTTAATTAAATCAGAATTTAAGCACGTCAGTTCACTTTTTAATTATAATAGAAAATACTATGCTTATGTCAGCAGTTCTTCCCTTATAATTCTCAGCTCTGTTTCTAAAAAAAATGTTTTTCTTATTTCTTCTTTCTTTCTTTGTATCTATTTTGGCAGCCAACTGGAGCTTCACTTGTTGTGTGTCTTTAATATATATGGGCTCATTTACATGTGGATTTTGATTGGCTCTTGCTGAGAACCAGATGAAAATACAGCAGCATTAAACCACATCAGACCACTGACCACCGCCATAATGACTTTATGAACAGCTCTTATTTACTGCGCTACACATGTTGCACAAAGTAACACTGTTACTGTGGAGTTTTATTAATTCGAACCATTGTTTCTTCTGAAAGGAATGTTTTTTGTTTCAGTTCTACACACCATAGGGTCACTGCTGGACTGAGAATAGTCCACCAACCAAAAATATCCAGCCAGCAGCATCCTGTGGGCACTGATAAAGGACTAAAGGATGACCAAAACAAACTGTGCAGCAAAAGATGAGATACTGTCTCTGACTGAACAAGGCAGGAGTGTCTAATAGAGTTTTGTTTTAGTTCTACTAACATAATACACTATCCTCTAAAATACATAAAGCAGTAATCTTACCTTTCACTGCAAGAGTAACAGGATTGCTGGGTTGTGATGATGAGGGTCTGTTATTTCTCTCTCCTCTACACCAGTACTGATCCTGATCTGCCGCTGATCTGATGGTGAAGGTGTTTGTCTGAGACTGACTGACTGCAGTTCTACTGCTGCCTTTATACCATTGATATCTCCAGTTACTGTGAGACTCTATCTCACACTTCAGAGTGACTGACTCTCCAGTGAACACAGGACTCCATTTGGGCTCTGCAGTCAGTGTAGATCTGGGTAAAGCTGTGGGAACAGAAGAGAGGAGAGAGAATAACCCATACAGTTTACATTGCTCTATCAGTAATTGAACATGTCATTGTAGAAATCTTAATGTTCACATCGTAATATGTTTTTTTAGTTGACCATTTGACTTGTAAGAAATAACTGACTGAAATAACTACAATACTGTGTAAATGTCTTAGGGACCAAAGCACAAAAGCTATTTAATCAGGCTGCAGATGCTTGTTAGCCCAGAAAAACACCAAAATTAGAATAATTACAAATAATACTAATAAAGAAAGTGGTGATTTCACATATGTCTATGTGTTTACTTAATCATTTCCAAACCTCTCTTTATAACAGACTGGTGGCATTTGTAGTTACCACCCAATACTTTCAATGTTCTTTCAAAGTTTTTGTTTGATGGGGGCACTGAGGAGAAATCTGGAACCAAACTTTGTTCCTCAAACAAGCTCAAAAGATATCAACTATATTTTGAAAACAAGAAATGCTTGTACAATGTTTGTTTCTGATGTACACTGTATAATTGGATATTCCTAAATGCAGTATTAAAATGTCCTTTTGTAACATTAAATAAAATAATTAAAAACTTAAGACAAAAACTCGCCCAGCTTGTGATTTGCTGATATACTAATAATCTAATTTTACAGAAATGTAATGATATTTATGAACTCACCCTTTACAGTGAGAGTAACAGAGTTACTGTACTGTGATGATGTTGGTCTGTAAAGTCTCTCTCCTCTACACTGATACTGATCTCCATTAATCACAGCATCTTCTCTGATGGTGAGAGTGTCTCTGTTTACAGTGTCATACACAGACTGAGACACTGCAGTCCATCTACTCTGTTTATTCTGTTTATACCACTGATATGTCCATCCATCATGAGTGATAATCTCACACTTCAGAGTGACTGACTCTCCACTGAACACAGGACTCTCTGGTTTTACAGTCAGTGTAGGTTTGGGTAGATCTACAGAAAGAAGAGAACAGCAGTGCATATTCAGAGCTATTTAGAGTCAGTTTCATTATTGAAAACACAAACTAAACATCTGGTCTCATCTGTATTTCTGTGATACTGAGGTTAATGAACACTGAAGAGATGATCACACTCACCTGATACAGTCAGTGTAACAGCATCACTGATCTCTGATGACTGTGAGTGTGTTGCTCCTCTACAGGTGTATTTTCCACTGTGAGACTCTGTAACAGGGCTATATGTAACTTCCTGTGCTGCACTGAATATGTATGATGTGTGATCATTCCTTGTCCAGCTGTAGCTCCACTCAGTGTCTCCTCCTCCCTGTTTGTCACATCTGAGAGTGACAGTCTTTCCTATAAACACATGTTCATCAGGCTGTATGGACACCACAGCTTTTGGTCTCTCTGTGGATAGAAAATAAAATACACTCAGAACAAACATTCCACTGATGCAATTGTTTTCATGTCTATATAGAAATAAACAATTTTGTTTTTAAATAATAGCACACAGAATGTACACATTCAGCTGCTCCTGAAACGAAATTTCTATATATCTGTAAAATTTACAAGAACAGAATAAAAGACTTTTTAAACAATTTGTTGATTAATTTTAAAGACACAACAGGATACATCACAGGTTTCACTCGCTCATGTATCTGTCACTTGTCTGTCGTTTGTTTCTGTATCCTGATCTCTGTCATCCTAACCAGACCAAAACACAGCCTTATTAAACTACAAATTAACCCCACAATTCTACACCAACTGTCAATGATTTCTTTATTATTCACAAAAATATCCCCATATTTCTAAAGAATCGTCCTGCTAACGAAGCCCTAATACAGCCTTATTCAACTCTGACAGTCCTATACCAACAGTTCTGTTAACCAGGTCTAAACACAGCTTTATTAATCTACAACATAATTAGTTCTATATTAACTCGACCAAAAGTGAATGATGTGTTTATATTTAGTTACATCACTGGGTCAAATGTTTATGTATGTGTATATGAATGTAATGTAGCACATGTCCATGTGAACGTTTCACCTTCGGTTTGTCTACAGTGGATGAGGACAATCAGCACTAAAGTAGAGACAGAAAGGATATGATGTATTAATATGAAATATTAGCTGGTATCACAGGTAGATTTAATGAATGAGTCGTGCAGAGCTGGAGCTGGAGATTCAGTTCATGACAGATAAAGTCTGTATTCAGACTGAATATTAACAACTTCATACAGCAGCTCTCACTCTAATGAAGACATAAAGAGAACATTTACTCACAGAGTATTACAGAGAGTGACCTGAACTCCATACTGTCCCCGTAATGACTGACTGACTGAACAATGCTCTGTGTTTAACACTCATCACTTCCAGAGAGAGAGAGAGAGAGAGAGAGAGAGAGAGAGAGAGAGAGAGTATTCTGCATTTTTCAGCATCAGCTCTCATTAAAACTGTAAATGAACACTACATTGCAACTTGCATAATGTTATAAAGTCGACCATTAATATATCTTCCCCTGATTGGCCAGTACTCCATTCCACAACACTCCCCAGCTATTTCGGAAATACCTTTGTTTGTCCATATTTAACAATTTTAGTAATGTTTTTTTGGATAAGTGGAACACAGTGCTGTACTTTTATCTTAGAAAAAGGTGCTTACTTTTACCTCACATATCAATATTCATTCAATGGAGGTCAGAGGCTAAACTGGGGAGGAGGGCAGGAAGGTTTGAGCCCCTTTCTGAAATATTATAGGACAGTTTTAAATTTTCCCATTGGAAAATATAGAACACAACTGATTATATATGTCATCTGTATAATGTCACAAAGCGCTGTATTTGGGCAGTGAGTGCGCTAAATGTGGTCCAGAGAGGTCAGCTTTTTCAAGTCTACTGTTTTTATTTTTATTAACAGTGGCCCTAAAACGCCGTCGTACATCAGCACCAGACTGTTATTAGTAAAAGAAACGGCTGAAACGGCAGTGAAAGAAACTGTGTTTAGTTTCTTGAAAGAACTCGGAGGAAACTGTCTGTTTTGTTGAAGGAGAATCGCAGGCAGGGTCGTCTACAGGGCTATCGGTGGCTACATCTCCGCACCATTCAAAGAGGGCATGAAGTTTCACAGACAATGAGAATGATGGTCAAAATGATTAATTCACAAAGAGACAGCAGTGTGTGGATCTCCGGCGCCAGTACAGCAACTGAGACCCCGACTTGTTATGGCAGCCCCCTACAGTTAGCCCACTTTATCCTCCAAATATTACGACTTTTTTCTCGAAATATTACTTTTTTCTCGAAATATTACTTTATTCTCGAAATAGTAAGACTTTTTCTCGAAATCTACTATTTTTATTTTTATTAATAGTGGTCCTAAAACCCCGTCGTAACCCATCCTTTCTTTGACTGACATCATATGAGCCCGCCGTGTCCTTTAGCTTATAAATCACAGTTTACTGACTGTAGCTGCTATTGTTGATAATCAGGGTTAAACAGGATTGATTAAGCATTGATTCAGATTGAAGTCTATGCAGCAACTTAGCAGTAAAGGAGGATCAACATCACAAATCACTGCTATTCTACCGGACAGTAACGTTACTGATAGGACGAAGTGAGCTAACGGTTAAACCAGCCATAAACAATCAAATGATCGTTTCTAAATGTCTCCACTGCAGCTGATTTAGATCATAAGAGCAGCATAACGCTTCATTTGTGGGTGAATCACCTGAACAGGACAGAAAAGTGTCTCGAGGCTCGTCTGAAGTTTTTCTCAGCAGCAGCGTCACAATCACACTGATCACGTGACCAACAGGAACGGAGCTTCGGGACTAAAAGTGAAACTGAAACTGAAACTGATCCCCATCAGTGGATTGCTTGTCCTCAAAACCTGGTGATGTCATCAGTATGTAAAAAGGTCCAAACACTTTCAGAGCTACATCTGCTCCCTTCACACAATACATTCTCATTACATGTAGATATCATGAAGAAGAAATCATTCACAGAACATGGTAGGAAACTAAATATATAATATAATCACATTTTGTTACCTGTCTTGTCAAGCACTGACTCTGACAGGCCTAACTACCACAGCTTAATTAAAAAAAAATAGGGAGAGCCAGAAGGTAACATCTGGGTATGTCCATTCTCCTGCCTCTAGGTATGTTTTCAATTCTGTATTTCTTTTTATTTTTGTATGTTTTCATGAACATCATCCATACATATTCAAAAGTAGTCTTCTGCATCTCTTGACTTCAGACCGAACATTCTCTTTTCTACATTACAAGATATCATTTGCAGAAAAAATGGTACACACCATTGAAGCAGTCAGTCTCAAAATTAAAATGAAAATATAATATGCAAATCATGCAATGTAAGCCTAAGATTGAATTAAAAAAATTCATTTCTACATGAAGATTTGGGCTCAAAATAAATATGAAAATTCAATAATTCCATTTACATTTGCCATTTGGTGCACTAGTATTGACATTTCATTGATACAGAGATTTAGATGCTTTATGCAGTGGTGTATGAGATGTTATGTCATAATCATGAAAATGATGCCTCCTAATTACAAGACAGTATCTCGTTATTATGAGAAAGTATCTCATTATTATGAAAAATGTCATAAAACAATATTATGTGATCATTTTGAGAGAGAACATTTTGTAATTCTGAGAAAATTTCTAATTATTATGAGACGTTAAAGATCTAATTTTTGTGAAATAAGCTAATGCCATAAGACTTGTAGGCTGCCAAATAGGTTAGATGCTGTTTTTCACTTGACTCAGTGGCACAGTTAACTGAGTTAATCAAATTTTACATCATGCTTGCCTTAATTCACGGTAAAACTTTAAGCCAGAAGCTGTAACCACCCTGCATGAGATGTGTGATGTTCAAAAATATGTTTTTATAGAGTTATTTCTACTCAGCTTTTTGAACGACACAGAAAAAACTGAAACCCTGCAGTATCTGTATTAACCAGTGGCTTTTCCAGAATGATTATTTGGCTCCATGTCTGCACAGCTAGGGTTTCATTTGAAGCTAGGCCTGGGATTCCTGTACAGTCTGCATCAGGAGATTCCTGCATCTCAGCTCGACACCCTGTGGATCTAAAACTTTAATTAAAAGCCTGATCATGTCTTGCGTGACAACAAATCCAGCTTGTAGACATTTGCAAAGTTGTAGTTTCTAACCAGGAAGCTTGTTGTTTACATTGCTCAGTTAGAATAATAGTAATACAGTGTCTAAGATGTCCGACTGAATTTTAGAGGCTTTACAGTCTTCAAATACTAATGAAAACACAATCTGTGCTGCTAAGTGGAAAATATTTCACTGTGACTAGGCAAGTGTAAAGTAAAATTTGATTGAGTTAATCAACTGCACCATTGAGTCAAGTGAAAACAGCATCTAGCCTATTTGGTGGCCTACGGGTAGCCTTTTATGGCATTAACTTATTTCACAAAAATTAGGTAAAAAATTGACATCCCATAATAATGAGAAATGTTCTCATAATTATGAGATGTTCTGTCTCGTAATTATGATGTTATTTTTACAAGATATTTTCTCATATGAGATGCTTTTTTTCAGAATTACGACATAACATCTAGAAGTAACGACATGCTGAAGGGTTTATTTTTCATTCTGCTTGGTAGTAACATGCCACAGTAGCTTTGAGTAACTTTAAATAAAGTAATAAAGTTAATGTACTTCCAGAACTGCATATTTATGCTTAATGTAATGAGGCAATAAAGGAGTCGAAAATGATAATTAAAACATAATTTAATTTAGCATTTGCACTCTTTAATAATGTTTTTGAAATTGCATTATCAAAGGGAACACCAAGGTAGAAAGATATCAAAATTCAAATGTAAAAGGGAAACAGCACCTCTCCACTTTGCAATTTGAAAACAGTTTGGTCTTATCAACACACACAATAGTGTGTATAATAATTGTTATTAGTTTGTGTGTGTATGAAACACAAAGAAAGAAGCAGCACAAGAAACAAGATTGCTGCCCACAACAGATTTCAATACAATGTACAAAAACTAGGAGTGAAATAACCCACACTGGCACCCCTGATATAGAACACATGGTGCTGAAATGCTTACACAGATTCTGAATGGTAATTACGAGTACCTGTAAACGACTCTGAGGACAGAATAACATTTCAGTTTTATTCAGCCTTTGAACAAAAGGAGCTGTGATCCTATGAAGAAAAAACACTCTCATTGTTCACATAATGAAATATTTTCACCGGTTATTAAA
Source organism: Colossoma macropomum (assembly GCF_904425465.1). Lineage (NCBI taxonomy): Eukaryota > Metazoa > Chordata > Actinopteri > Characiformes > Serrasalmidae > Colossoma > Colossoma macropomum. The sequence continues at coordinate 66,677 of NW_023495366.1, forward strand.
TATATCAGAAGAATTATATTAACCTGCATCAAGCTATTCTGTGTATTATTTGCTAAAAATATAAATCTTGTTAAAGAAGTAACAATAAAACTATATACATTTTAGTAAAGCAAATGTCAATTGATTATGAAGACAAATGGTAACAATATTATTATTATTATTATTATTATTATTATTAACAACAACAACAACAACAGCAGCAAACATATTTCATACACATCAGAAAAAATTTGGATAATAATATGCGTTTAAAGGCTCAGTCATAGCATCTAATTACCAACACCACACTTACTAAAAGAGAGAATAAACTAATGTGCTGGATGTTTTAGGTGGAAGTGTCATTATTTAAATGATGAAATTATCTCTAATTGGGGTTTAACCCATTATTGAACTATGAATCCACTAAAAGACAGCCTTGCAAAATGCAAAACCACAAAGTGTGAGTTTCTGGCATTAAGGGTTAAAGCCCACAAGATTATAATCATGATGTAAAAACTTTCCACTGGACACTCATCAACATGATTTGTCTACTATCACTCCTCATATTGTGTTCAGCTCATCAGGTTTAGCTGTGAAATACACAAAGATGAACATTTCAAATTAATTACTTTTTATTATTTTGTACATAAATTATTTTCAAGCTAATGAAGAAACTGTTCTTACCTCGAGCTCTGTAGCATTTGACCATCAGCACAATGGACACCAGAAGATACGAAGACACTGCCATTAAACTACTGAGCAGACTGAACACTGAGAATGAAGATGCACCTGAAACACACACAAAACTGCAACTGTTGCAACTGTTGGAGGCGTGACAATATGAAACGCATAAAGAAAATTCTTTGTAATTATATGTACTTGATCACCTCTGACTGAGATCCAGCTCTGTGGTGACTCTCCCTTCTCTGGGTGTTTACAGTGGTAGAGACCTTCATCTGACTTTGAGACAGTACGGATGGTCATCTCTCCTGTAGTCTGAGTCTGGAGGGGTGATCCATCTTTATAGAACTCAGCTGTGAGGTTTGAGGGTTTTGGGTCACGATATAAACAGAGTAGAGTCAGAGGATCTCCCTCAGTCACAGGATGGACATAACTCTGCAGAATTACATCACCATCTGCAAGAAAGAGTAAGAAAACACTGAAAACAGAAAGTGTAGAAAACGGTAGAGAGAACTCAGAGAACTCAGTGAGAGAATCAAATCAGTGACAGAGATCAGAGATAGTGTGTTATAGTGTGTTATAACTGGAAGGTTGGGTGTTCAAATCCCACGACTGTCTAAGTATACCTGGTTGTGCCCTTAGGCTACCCTTGGGCAAGGCACTTAACCCCCCACTGTCCTAGATTGGGCATAGTTAGGCAGACAAATTTCTCTTCTAGGACCAATAAAAGTACAGAAGATAACATTAATGTTCACTCACTGTGCACTGTGATGTTGACAGGATTGCTGCTCTCTCCAGATTCAGACTCACACCAGTACACTCCAGTGTGGGATGTGTTGAGGGAGCTGATGTTGCATGTAGATCCTGTAACTGATCCCCAGCCTGATGAACAATCTGACACCTTCTCACTGTGTGTGTATCGTCTCACTCTCCATCCAGTAGAGTCACTCTGTCTCTCACAGCTCAGTGAGAGAGAGTCAGTAGTAAAGTGTTGAGTTCTGTTGGGACTGACCATCAGAGAGACTAGAGGAGATGCACCTAGGATAATACAATGTAGACTGCAATAATCAATGATGCACTGATACACAGATGAGCTTTTTATGTCAGGCAGAGATTTTTTTATTATTCTGTGGAGCAGTGGTCATTATGCATGTTCAATGATTTTATATGTCAGACTAATGAACAGAGATGTTAACCAGTTTCAGTGATTCCTTCAAGTCTTTAGCTGTTACTCCACTTGAATATTGTGTGCTGTGCCTTTGGAGTGATCTTGGTTCAATGCCCACTTCTAGGGAGAGTAGACGCAGTACTAAATTGTCTCCTTTTATAAACAATCTGTCTGTAAATGTAGGGAGATGAATATCTAAACTCTTTTAGATTAACTCATTGTCTATCCCTTTGTAGCTTTATTCAAAATAAATGTTGATCATAGGTCTTCTGAGCTGTGTTTTTGCCAAACGCGGTTCACATCTGCAGATGCTTTTTGTTAACACAAAACCCAAATGTTTGAGTGGTTTTTGTAAGTCAAAGTAGTTCCAACTCACACATCCAATTTCTGCTAACTCCTGACACCAATTAGCTTTTGTTTAAATCATTAGACTAGGTGTTTGCATATTATATATATAAGAAGAACACATTGTTTTTGTGTTATTAGTTTAAACAGTCTGTGTTTGTTGTTTATTGTAACTTAGATGAAGACCAGACCATAATTTAAGATTACTTTATATGTATTGTCATTATGCCCATTTATAAATGCAGGTAATTCCAAAAAGTACCAGAAAAATACTTGTTTTATTTACTACAATATACAATTACTGTTCATTGCTATAATCTTTTGTAATCTTTAAATACAGTGTTACTGTTTTTTTTGTTATTATTTGCAGATATTTACCATTTGTACAGCATTGTTTATAAACAGCATCATTGCACTTTACTGTACTTATTCCTAATTTCAGAATAATACTGTAATTACAAAAAGTTCTTCTCATTTTTGCATTATTTAAAAACAATATCTAATTACTGTAAATTACATTTTAATTGTAATTACATTTTTTTTCAAAAAAGTTTCAGCGCATCATGGAATAATGACTTTATCACACTTAGTACACTGATGGTCATAGTACAGTAGGGTCCGCCCTTGTAATGTGATTGGCTAAGAGGAATTCTATGAGTGCTGATGGCTGTTAACACATCTTCTACAGAGACCACACTTCGGCACATTTTAATTCATAACTACTGTTTATTTGCTGAATGTAACATATTAGGAAAGAACAAAACATACAATGTGGCTAGTATAAAAGTTATGGTGCATTTTAAACTCTATATTTTGTCCTAATAATTTCCATTACGTTAAACTCAGTAAAAAAAACAAAAAAAACAAAAAAAAACAAACACCAACCTTTCCACAACATGATATATTTAAGCTTATTTCTTACCATAGAAAATGAAGAAAACAAGTCATTTGACCAAAGGTATTCAAACTTTTGCCTACAACTGTATGGTGGCAGATCTGACCAGCATGTGGAGCCCCAGAGCTACCAGATCAGGCAAAATCAAGGGAAGCAGATAGGAAAAAAGTCTTATTCAACTTCATCTCAGCCTGAGATGCTCCACCAACATAGAACCAGAGATTTTCTGGTTTGCACTCTAATTGTGTTGAGATGCATTCTGACTGGCTTTCTGCCCTTATATGTATGCATTTCCATCCAGTGTTTTCTATCATTCAGATGGGAAACAAAGTTTTTCTGCCTGTGCTGGACATTGTGACAAAAAATGGGCCTTATCCATGGGATTTTCAGTTGCACCAAACATCAGGATGTGGATGACTGTTTCGCATGTCAGTCAAACATATGTCAGTCAAAGCAAATCATGTCTGTCAATCAAATCTACTCAGACTCAGAAATCTTAATATGGGCATGAATGGGACTACAGACTGTTGATATGTTTTCAGAGGTCTATGGCACTCTGACCAAATCACTAGCTGCAAGCTAACAACTGCAATCAGCAATTGATGAAGTAACAAGCCTTCCAAAAAATACTAATGAATAACATTTTGTCCCAAAAAGCAAGCAACAAGACTCAAAAGTGTTCCAATTGTTATCAACAAATTGTAAGAGGGCTGTTTAAAAGGCTTAAGGTATAATGTACATAAAAAGTGTCCAAGACACGTTCATGTTTAAATCTGCTGTCTACCGTTTATACATTCAACGCTGTATATAAACACTTGTAACAAAGTCTTCTACTCACCAGTAACGCATAACCACAGAGCATCACTGTAGTGAGTGTAGTAGACTGGGTTTCCTCTACCAGCTCTGCACCAGTGCTGTCCTCCATCAGAGACACTGACTGAGCTGATGGTGTAGGAGTGAGTTTCAGTCTTGATCTCATTCTCAGGGTTCTGTGTGTGTTTGAACCAGTAAAACTTCCATCCAGCAGACTGATCCAGATTACAGTACAGAACCACTGGATTTCCTATCAGTGCAGGTCCTTTATGGTTTGATGTGAGTTCAGGTTTAGGTTTTTCTGCTGTTGGAGATGAAGCACATAGTTCAGACCATGAAGAGACCAAACTCCCAACCTAAACACTCAGATTATCTTCCAAACAAATCAGTATTATTTGATGGAATTGAGAATATCTTTGTCAAACTAAAGTTCAATTTTAGAACAGTCACATGTCAAAATAATACATAAGTAAAACTTCAGAAACAGATGTCAAAACTCTGATAAGAAGCCACTAAACATACAAATAAAAAAGAAATACAGATATACATGGATGACCGACACAAATTGTGTAGCAACAGATGAGCTACTGTTTCTGAATTTTCATTGACAAGGTGGACCAACAAGGTAGGAGTGTTTAACAGAGTGAACAGTGAGTGGACATTATTTTTCTTGATCTTAGGAATTCAATTTGCTTGTGAAAAAATTAAAATTCCACTAGCAATTATTACATTTCAACTAGACAATATTCTGTTTTTATTTTTAAGAAACGAATTTTCACTAGTTAATGTCATTTTCATGTGTAAATTTAATTCCTTTGCAAGATATATTGTAAATTTAGGATTAAAAGCTAAAATTGCTTTTTGCAGTCTGAAAATGTAATTAGAATATCAACAAGTTAAAGCACATTTTACTTATTTAGATTCCAAGCTAAACCTACTTTCCCAACCATGGAATTTAATTCAGGAAGAAAAGGCTGTTTTACGTACAGTGCCAAAGGCAAATATTTGAGGACTCTGTTAATAAAGTTGTTCTCTGTAACATCTAAATTTGCATTTCTTGAGGCAAAACTTTGTGGAAATCTGAAATCCTCTGTTCTCCTACAACTGAAGGTTTGCTGTCATGCTCAGTCCAAACAGATCAAAATGTACTTTTGTTTAATCAGCCAAGAAAATATAATTTAATCCATATTGGCTTCTTACCAGGGAAAATTACCATCAGAGTGGTTCAGACGTTATTTTTGAGTGATTATCGCCATGTTATGAATTGATAACGTCACATATAAATGAAGGAAACATGCAGCCATGCCTCAATCCTTGTAATCCTTGGTAATCAATGAGCAAACATGTTCCTCTTAATGTCACTGTAAATCTGGCGCTACATTTTATGAATCTGCCACCTGTCCCAAAGACTTGAGGCAGCACCCAGAACCATTTCCAAGCTTGTCTGGAAGGGGCTCATTATTGCTGGCTTGCTTTCACACACAAGAATTCCATCTGACCCATGGATTGATTGCACAATTCCATATGTCACTTTTCTGCATTCAGGTTTGCAAAATGGTAGGCATTAGCTTAATTCTTGGATACAAGCACAGAAGTGGCAAAGAAGAGTGCTTTTTGGATAGGCTACATGGCATTTCACCAAGCAGAAGCACCTGCAAGAAAAGGAGCAGTTCTGGTCTGAGAAGGAAGTGAAGTGACGTGATAAGTTGAAACAGTCATGTTACAAAATGAACCAGTGACACAACCCCGTATGTGGCACTGGAAGCAGATAAATTTCACACATGCAGTGGACTGCACCAGAGACCACTGATTTCAGGAGAACCAGAGATCTGCTTTATAGTCTGAAAATGCCCTTAGAATAAATTAAATAGTCAACAGGGATTTGCCTTGAAACTCTGCTCACACTGTAAGGGCTTTTTCACACTTGTCTCAACTATGTGAGCCTGCACCCAGGGCTGATTCCGTGATTGTTTTGGGGGAGGAACTTATTATCGCAGGTTTACTTTCATAAACAAGAATTTCATCCAAATCGTGGATCGATCTGAATTGTGACCAATATGTCACTTTCTTGCATGCAGGTGTGCAAAATGGTAGGCACTAGCTTCATCCATTTGCTGCTTTTTTATTCTTTTTCTTGGATACAAACACTCAAGCAGTAAAGAACAGTTCTTTTTGGATATATGGCATTTTACAGTCACCATAAAAGTTGAAAAGGTAAGTGACAAGTCAAAGCAGTCACATTACAAAATCAACTAATCAGGCAACCCCACCCATGGCGCCAGGAGTGGATAGCTTCCAAATGCACAGCAGACCGCTCCAAAGTTCGCTGGAAGTGATGCCCAGACCACCAATTTCGAGAGGACTAGAGACTGGAACACTGGACTGCTCCCAGGTTTGAAAACAGCTTTCACACTTGACCAAAAGTACCAAACTTGCAGATCAAATGGTGCTGGGTCCGGAAAAAAAAAAACTCTAGTGTGAAAAGGCCCTAAAACTGATCCAAAGACCCAGTGGTGTTGAATATTTTAACAAAGAGATGAACAAACTCACCTGACACAAACAGTTTAACAGGATCACTGAATCTTGTTCTCTTTAGGTCACCTCGAGTCCACGTTTCCGTGCAGATAAAATCAGTGTTGTCATTTTCTGTCGCCTTGAATGTGTATTCACTTTTCATTTCAGAAGGATAAACATTTCGATTTTTATACCAGCTGTAAGTCTTCACATGGCCTTCTTCTCCCTTTATTTCACATTTTAGAGTGACAGTTTCACCTATGAATATTTTTTTCTCATCTGAAGAAATTAAAGGCTCTTTAAATTTAACCTCTGGCCACTCTGTAAGAATCCAACAACAAATATTTATCGGTAAAGGAAAGACGTCACTGATTTACAGTGATCAAATATACATCAACACAATCAGTTTAATTTGCATATTAGGACACTTTACATAGTCATCTAATAAATGAAATGTTTAAATTGTGCATTTAAGTGTTTATGAGTGCAAATAAAATATTCCAGTACAGGTGAATTTTTCACCTTGAGTTTTTCCACTGAGGATGAGGACAGTCAGCACTAAATCAGGGACAGAAACAGGATTAATATGAAATATAAAATATTAGCTGGTATCATGGGTAAATTGTATCAACATGAAATACAGCAACTCAAATCTAAAACTAAATAAACAAAAAAACAAAAGTAGGCATCTTTTCACATATTTTCATGTCATGCCTTTGTTTTTTGCACCAAATTATGGACAGAAGTATCAACAAGACGATCGATAAGTATCAGTATCGATAAGCAGTTTCAGTATTGATATCAGTATCAATAAAATTCTAACAATGCTTAACTCTAGTCCAAATGAAAGCAAGACTGACTCAATGACAAAACCCAACAAATTGAATCTTGTTTGTGACCAGGCCTTCATTAGTCTTCATTAATCTCCTTCTGGTACAAATTATTGGAAAAATACAGCTGTAGGTTATCTGACTATGACAAACTTGACTAAATACTTCTGCAACAGAATGCTTTAAATTACTTTAGATTTAACAGAACAAATAACAAAACATATTCTAGGCTACTTGTTGAGGTATAACAACACAGAAACATAACTACTTATTGAGTTTAAAACATCACTAAATATCAGAAATTAACCAAGTAATACCAGATCAGGGTACGGATCATCCAGTGGGTTTCTTGGGTGCGTGCCCAGGGGCCCAAGCCACAGTCTGCTTATCCAAAATCCATTCAAATAAAGTTGTATTGTCTATTTGTTATTTTTGTACTTATTTTGTGCATAAATATTGTCTGTCAACCAACAAGTACATGTGCACTCATGTTTCTGTCTTAAAGTTTATGCAATAGAGCAGTAGCCCAAACATGTTTTGTTACACTGTACTCCTGTATATGCATAATGACAAAGTTGAATTTCATTTCGTTTTAGTCCATTTCATTGTCTGACTTTCTGCTAGGACCCTTCAACACTTCTGCCACAAGTCAGGCCCTGGATATTATAGTCATATGCTAATGTTTGCACTTCTAGCTAAATGTATGTTTAGTAAACACTTTATTTATTCGTTTATTTATTTTGTTGATTTCTTTTAACACTTGCTCTAAAGCGTGGTACAAAAACAGGCCTAGGTCAAAATGGAGAGAGCAAATACATGATAGATGGGGCTGAGCAAAAGAGAAGTCAAGTTCAGGTTCAGGTCAAAAAGCCAAACAGAGGATCCAAAAACCAGTAACCAAAATCAAAAGAAATAGGCCAAAGTTAGAAAAATAAAACAGAAGAAACTAACAATGGGAAATGCTTGGTATGTTGGCAGGGGCAATAGATCACTGTTGTGTCATCAATTTGTAGTTTGCCACTATTGCTGCACTACTGAAGGTGGAATTGAACTGCTAAACAGTGTTTGAGAGATTTGAAGCCTTTTATGTTTGTCTACCCTTTCATGGACATGCTCTGAACTATTTCAAAACTACAGTATTTTAAGCCCATTATAGTGTAAAATACTAATCATAATGAGCTATTCGGCAAAATGGCTGACAAAGCCAATTTGTTTTTGTTTATGTTGTTTTCTTTCACAACATAACTGATTTCCAACCAAAGAGTAGACACAGTAACCTACCAAATTTATCTTACCTTATTATTCAGAAAATTTGTGAGAACACAAAAAAATTACGTTCTTTGATAATGACCCACAATGCAGAGGGGGCAATTTTGATAAAACATGGACCTCTGTCTGAAACTTTTCACACTTGCCATGAAAGAAAAGCTTGTAAACTATCTGAACTACATTCAGTTACTGAATCACACAGAAGCTGATCACTCAGAACCCTCAGACTGAATATTAACACCTTCATACAGCAGCTCTCACTCTAATGAAGACATAAAGAGAACATTTACTCACAGAGTATTACAGAGAGTGACCTGAACTCCATCCTGTCCCCGAAATGACTGACTGACTGAGCAGTGCATGCAACACTTCCTGTGTTCTTACACTCAAAGCACACGTCACAGACAGAAAACAATACATTACAGCAAAGCTCAAAAGAAGAACTCCTGAGCACCAACATCTCATAGACCAATCCTTACATCCTTTAAAACATTGTTTTCAAATATTACTCTGACCTTCCAAGCTACAGTGCAGTCAATATGTATCTGTAGCACCTATATCGCTCATGTGATTTACTGCATGGTGTGATTATCTGAGTGCAGCTCTGTGGGTTGTGTCTATTTTGATTACTCAGATCATTTGAAGTTTGCTTTCCAGTTTTTCTTCTGTTTTAATTTCTATACAATCTATTTGAGGTTGAAATTAAAGCTAATAAAAAAAAATCAAGCTTTGTTTGGGGCCTACTCTGTCACGCACTCTGCATCACTGAGTTTCAATTCCTCACTGGTTAATGAGGTCATTTCCTCAAATGAACTCCTCTCTGGGCCTCAAACATCTACTGATAGGACTGTGACTGTGTGACCAGTGAGATGGTAGTTTTGACATTCTGTGTCTGTCTTTTTGGCTTCTGGGTCATTCAACGCCAGCTCTCCTAGGGCCTGTCTTGTCACTTCATGGATTATCAGGAAAAAAACACAAGAGAAAATGCAAGTAATACATGTCATGTAGTGTGAGATGCTCAGCGATTCTGAGAAACTAAAAGTCATGTAGTGTCCACTTGACATGTAATAGTCTTTAATAATATTTTGCCAAGCTTGCATTTTGTGTTTTTATATTTTCATATTGACATGCAAGTCATTAATAAACTATAATTGGATTGTTACTTTTTTCTTTTTCTTCTTTGTAAATTGTATGTAAGTTTCATAAGTTCTATATAACATAAGTGCTATATGTTGGCTATAGCCTTTTGATCTGGCCCCCCCATTCATTTGTCAGACCGGATTTGTACCTTTGGCAGACAGACCTCCAAATAGGTAATCTCTACAACCAAAAGTATGTGGACATCCCTCCTTATTATTGGGTTCAGGCTGAAACATCTAACTGCTAACAGTACAAAATCAAGCACATAAACATGCATCTCCTTAGACACACATTAGCAGTACACTCTTAAAAAAAGATGGTTCTTAAAGGTTTCTTTAGTACAGAACCAAGAACACTCAAACAACCATTCACGTGATTAAAGAGTGTTTTGCATGGTGAAATGGTTCTGTAGATTGAATTGTGGGTGATGGATGAATCTGGCTGTAGTGGATGCCAGGAGAATGCTAGCTATCAGAATGCATAGTGCCAACAGTAAAGTTTGGTGGAGGAGGGACAATGGTCTGAGGCTGTTTTTCAAGACCTACACAGAGTGGCCTGGACAGAGCCCCAGTATTGGCCTCACTGAGTACATTTGGGAAGAGCTGGAATGTTGATTGTGAGCAAATGTGAGCACAGTTGAATGAGCACAATCACTTGAATTCCCTCAGACACAATCCAAAATCTTGAGAAAAGCCTTCCCAGAGGAGTGGAGGCTGTTATATCAGCGAAAGTATGGCTACTTCCATATTAATGTCCATGGTTTTTGAATGGGATGTCCAGCAAGCTCATGTAGGTGAGACAGACAGTTATCAACATATCTATATACAATCTTGCCCTAGTGAGTACTTAAACCTTGATTAGTGTGTGTTGTGTTGGTATGAGTGGGTCAGACACAGCAGTGCTGCTGGAGTTTATAAGCACCTCAGTGTCATTGCTGGACTAAGAATAGTCCACCAACCAAAAATATCCAGCCAACAGCATCTTGTTGGCAGCATCCTGTGCAACAGTTGAGCTATCGTCTCTGACTTTAGATCTACAAGGTGGACCAACAAGGTAGGAGTGTCTAATGGACTCGACAGAGAGTGGACACAATGTTTAAAAACTCCAGCAGCACTGCTGTGTCTGATCCACACCTAATAAATGAGCCCTAATGTACATTCAAACATCTACATATATCCAGTCCTAATCTGGTGCAGTATTTTAAGACCTGCTGTAGATTATGGAAAAAGTCAAGGTGTTACAGCCCCTGCTACACTACAGGCTTCAAAGTTCCTATCTAATAGCCTGCATTTCACAGCCAAGTCTCTCATCACACAGCCCAGCAATCAAGTCCTACAAGCAGATGCTCTAAAAAGCTCATTAGGTTTATCCCGTCACCTACCGTTTACCTTGTGAGCTGCTTACACATTCATGTTTAAAGTATGAGAATCTGTGAGGAACGTGACAGATACTCAGTACAGCAGTACGGCGATTCTGAGACTTAAAGTTGGGTCCACTTGACCTAACATTGATCAGCTTTTACACCCTTTAAAGTTCTGCTCAACCTTTTGGTCGAGCACATTTTGAGTCACTATATATGTTCTAATTTTGCCACAAAGTGCCATCTCAACAGTTTGGTAAATGTGAATATTTTAAAAACTGTGGGGACAAAAAAGTGAAAAAAAAACAAAACATCAATTGCAAAAGGACCAAGCTGAACAAAGTTATAGAAAAGTTATAGACAGCAAAATGATGGTGAATGTACGAAGCTAAAGTTGACATTTTATTCGCCAGCAGTTTCTTATTCAAATTTTCCGTTTCACCTTAAAGGCTTATGTTCCAGCGTATCACTGCTGCACCATTTAAGGTTGAACGATAAATTCCAATACAAAGCTGTCAAATAAAGAGTCAACTTCAGCCTCGGGGTGAATGTTGTGCTTGTTTTTCCTGTAGAAGCTGTTTAAATTAGTCAAACAGAGACAGCTGTGTTTCTTTTTTTTTTTGCTACTATGAAGAAAACTGTCAGCTCAACTGTTTCACCAGTATGACTGGAGTTTATGTGCTGAATAAGGGCACAGTTTTGTCTGCAGTCAAAAGCCTCTTCATGTTTCCTCCACTTTGGGTCTCAATTCTTTCTGAGTGATGAGGCTCAAGCCCAAGTCAAAGTCTGAGTCATCAATGTTCAAGTCAAAGTCAAGTCACAAGTCTTTCTTGATTCTGTTGAGTCACAAGTCATCAAATTCGTGACTCCAGGTGGAATCAAGTCCAAGTCATATGACTCGAGTACACACCTCTGGTGAGTAGCGTTTTTTTATTGGAGTTTTTCTGTTCAGTATTCATGGACAGATGCCTATGCTTTTTAAATTTTTGATGAAAGCTGAAAACAGTGAATCTGTTTTTATTTTTGTTGTGTAAGATGTCAGTAACCTTCTGTGTAGTGCTGAATTGGCTCTACTGATGACTTTATTCTCACTGAACATGATACAAAAGGACTGACTGGTGTGAACATGTGCACAACTGTGCTTTACTGTTTCTGAAGTGACAAGCAGAGCACAGGGTCTTTCAGCACTAACTTCACATATCACACCTACAGAACTGAAGTATAGCACATATAAACCACAACAACCAAGCCTACACCCATTCTAGGAAATTGTCATCACAGACAGAAACTGTTTGTTCAAGATAAGAAAAGTTCCACGCAGTTGGGCCAACGGCAGCTCTCCAGCTGGCCACCATCCTTTCTCTGCTGCTCGCTGTGCCATAGACGGTGGCAGGAATGCTGCTTGTGTGTGTTGGGGCCCTGCCTCTGCCACTGATGACTGACCTGAGGTGGATGATGGTTGCCTTTCAGTTGTTTGATGTGCCCCTCTGTTTGCGTGAGCACACCTGGTTGCAGTGGGGATATCGGCGAACCCGTGATGAGGAATGCAATGAGCCATCTACCATCCACATAGCCCTCACAGACAATGCCTCCGGCCTTCACTCTTGCCACGCCAGTACCATCAACCCATAAGACGGGTCCTTAAATTAACCCTGACACAAAATAACAAGTAACACAACACTTCTTCACACTAACAAACTATATTTGAATACATTAAAGTCTCTTTTAGGAGGGTACTCACCTACCAGGAGCCTCCACATGTGGCCACTCACATAGCCACACCTCCCAAGCTTCTCTGAGCCACCACCAGCCAGTAGCAATTCTCTATAATATGTAGAGATCAACATAATCTCTATACAGTTCTAGTCACTAACCTTAAACAAGTTTCATAAAGCTAGTTCTGTTGTCATTTGTCAATATATGTAAGCTCTAATTCTAATTGTACTGTGTTCTTCTAGTTTTGGTTTTAATTATATCATAGAATTCTATATAAAATAAGTGCTACATGATGACTATAACTTCTTGACCTTGTCCCCTCACTAGTCCGTCCAAGTTTGTACCCTTTAAGACAATCCTCCAAACCAGGTCTATACAGTCCTGCAACAGTAAATCTAGAAGGAGATTCTGGTGTATGTTTTTATAGGCTGAAACAAAATTGAGTCCTGATGTAAACTCTAACAAAGAGCCCTACATCACCTACACCTTCCCACTCTAAGTATGATTTAATAGATATTTATTTAGTAGGTATAAGATAATATATACAATCTAAATGCATAAATGTGTCAGGAAACACAGATGGGCCTGTAATGAGCAGCTGACTTGCATTAGGAAGTGGAGGGTTTTCTTATTTAAGAAGACAGGAAATGCAGCAAGAGGCTCCTTATAGAGACTAAGTTAATGTTTTTTTTTCCTTTTTCATGTCATGACCTTACATGTCTAGGGTTGAATTAAGGCTGAGTGTATATGGATTGTAATTTTCAAAAAAATGCAGCCCTAAAAACTGGCAACTAACCAAATTCAATTATCCCCACATGGCACAAATAAGGGCATTAAATAGCTCAAACTGGCAACCCAGAACATATGGTACTGAAATGCCTCTACAGTCCTGGTGCTGGAGATCTACCACCTGTAGAGTTTGATAGTAGAGCTTCAGGTTTGAGAAGTGGGCCTGATACAGCGGCCGGGAATATGAACCACATCTAGTGCAAGAATCAGTGGTTGAGTGGTAAGAAAGCAAAGATGATTTTAGACTCAACATTTCTCTGAACCAGAAGTGCTTTAAAATGACTACCATCATTTCTGTACCAAAGAAATCATCCACATCTTGCCTCAGTGACTACCGACACATAGCGTTCACTCCCTCACTCACATCATAAAATATTTTGAGCAGTTAGCAATGATACACAATATACACTTATTGACCCACTCTGACAAACTTCTTGATTGGCAACAACTCCTTTACCCCCACCACACTAAACAGAGGCACTCCTCAAGGCTGTGTGATCAGTCCCCTGATATTCACACTGCTGACTTATGACTGTGCTACAAAGCAATGCTCAAATCACATCATCAAGTTTGGCGATGATATTACAGTAGTGGTCTTGTTAGAAACAGTGATGACTCAGCTGTGGTCAAAAGCTCCAAGGTTGTTGGTGTGCACATCACTGATTACTTCACTTTTGAACCCCCAACACGGTCTGTCTATCCAAAACACAGCAGCAACTTCACATTCTGCAGAGAATGAAGAGAGCGAACCAGTGTTTTCCAGGTGTGAAGAGTTGAGGTTGATTTTCTCGTCTCTCTCAGTGATGAAAATGCTGTTTATCTGATTATGACAGTTTTGGTGATTTATAAGCTCTTGCATTGGAAACTCCCTTCCCTCACTAATTGTCCTTTGGATCAAGCTCCACTCTTGCCTCAGACTTGTAAATATCCACAGGTGTTTCTGTCCATCTAAATGTTCCCTGAAAGGTACAAAAGTGGTTTTAGGATCTAATTGTGCACCTTAAGTTTTCTCAGTGGAAAAGAACAGATTTGTTCCTGTTCATAACCTAATGTTTTAAAGCCTGGAGAAGAGACGGGGTGTGTGGAGTCAGTACAATGTACTTTCAATGTAATTTCAATGGATTATGGAACAATTACGTTCCCTGACTACCGTTGAGGGTACCACCCCAGTGACAAGAGGGGTACTACCCCAGTGACAGTTTCATACCTTCATTTTTGAGAGTGTAGTGACTATCACCTGTTAACGAGAATGGAAGGTTAGAGAAGGTGCTGAAATGGTAATTACAAGAATCAGGACACTGAAGCCATTTACCATCATGGCACTCATTACTGACACCTACTTAACAAAAACATGCATTCATCTGTTGGGTGTTTTAGTTGATGGAGCCTCTAATGCTGCCACATATAGTGACCTCTAACTGGATTAGTCTCATGCAATAAATATTGGACAACATTATAATCATGATCATGACCTTTTATTTGACTCTAATCAACATGCTCCAGTTTCTATCACTGCTCACACTGTGTTCAGCTCATCAGGTTTAGCTGATCAACATACCCAGCTGATCAGGTTTAGCTGTGGAATACACAATGATAAACATTTTAAATTAGCCCTTAACTGGGCCATGGTTGGATCTTCCAGCAGACAATGATCCAAAACATGCCTCAAAATCAACACAAAAATGGTTCACTATCCATAGAATTAAGATTTACCAAGACCCTCCCAGGTCTCTGACCTAAACCTGAAGATGAGAGTGGACCTCGGAATCTGAAGGATCTGAAGAGATGCTGTATATAGGAATGGTCTCAGATCTCTTTGCTGTGTGTTCTCCAGTCTCATTAATGATTATAGTAGAAGACTCAGAGTTGTTATCTGGTACACATAGATTTAAGAAAAATATTAATTTAGGTTAGATTTTTGTTAATATTTTGAAAGAAAGATTAAAAGTATAAGCAAAAAAATGTGTTTACAATCCATTTTGCTCATGTTTAGAATCAGAACATAAAAAAATATTTACGTTCGTGACATTTTTTCAGGCTAATAAGTATGTCTGTCTCGATGAGGTTGAGAATGTGTTTGTTATAAGTGACCCACAGGAAAACTGAGAGTTCTCACCTCGAGCTCTGCAGCATTTGACCGTCAGCACGATGGACACCAGCAGATACGGGGACACTGCCATTAAACTACTGCGCAGACTGAACACTGAATGAAGCTCCTGAATTAGACACACCTGATACACACTGTACATACATTATAAACTGAACATTTCTATATTTTCTCATAGTATCTTCAACCAAGTCCAGGTGAGGTTCCAACAAAAATAAAAAAGCAGAGAGATCTGAAGCTTCATCTTCTGTTTACAAGGCTGTAACATTACCCACTGCTAATGACTATGAACCACCACTATGAGTGATAATTATGTTGAAGACCTTCACAGAGCCAGAGAATCCCTGTTTTTACACAATAACAAAAGCTGGTTTAGTAAATAAAAAGGGCCTCTGACTACTAATTACACTTTAAAGAACTGAAATACATTTACTCTGAAAGTTCTTCAGTAATTTACTGTGCTATTTAAATGCAGCAGATTGTTGTAAAGAGTGATGCATTCTGGGAGATACAGGTTAAGCTTCTTGTCAAAGAAGTTAAAAGGTTGAATTTTACAGTAATTAGCTGCTAATTGCAAAGCATGCAGGAAAAGTCACTATTCTAGTGATGGGGCGGAGCTTTTTTCACTACGTAAATATGTATTTTCTGACATAATTATTCATTTGAATGCATTTTATATTTGTTAGTCCAATCATTATGGTATTTCAGTAACTAGTTCATCCTGTAATGTTAAAATCAATAGATATTTGGTTGCTACAGTCTTTGTAGTCTTAATGATTCTATCAGTGCAGTAACTGTCACTGTAATGTGATGTTCAGTTCATTGTGTGATTGATGTACAGTTCTATGCTCTTGTGAAATAACATGATTGCTCTTTTAACTGTATGCATTAATGTAATCATTTGCTACCTGAAGCTTAGTACATAGATTTTTGGTGTTTCTCTATGTCTTTACATGTTGTAGTACATACAGTAACATACTAAAATTGAGACCCCTGTAGGTTCACAGAAGATCAGAAATACAGGAATACAGGAAACAACTGTACTAATACAGTAAAGTATTGTAATTGCATAATACAGTATGAGTACTGTAAACACCTGTTGGATTGCAGGTCACTCTCGTTGTTTTACTCCGGTTGCTGTGCCTGTTGACTACAGTACAGCTCAGTGTAACGTCTCCCTCTGCTGGTGAGAGAGTGAAGTTCAGCCCAGCTCCACTTTCAGTCTTACAGCCGCTCCATATGTAGGACACCTTCTCAGCTTCCCGCACTTTGCAAAGAAGATGAACTTCACAGCTGTTTTTAGACTCCACCCAGGTCTGACTGCTCTCAATCTGAACATTAAGCACGGCTGTAAAAGAAGTTTATGTAGTGTAATCTTTTGTTGATACAGGATGGTGAACAGTGTTGTTCATAAGTATTTTGATGAGAATATATTTTTGTTGTTGTTTTGGCACTGTACTCTATCCAGAACACTAGATTTGAATATGGATTGTGAGGTTAAAGTGCAAAATGCCAGTTTGTTTCTATGGTATCTATATCTACCATATATGAATAACACCCCCTTTTGGGACTCCCATTTGGGAAGTACTTGGACACTTTGGTTATTTCTTGGCCATCTGTGTCACATTATTAGAGAGCTAACAAAAGGTACTTGATTCTAGATGTAAAACTTGCATCTGGTTTCCAAAGACCAAAAATGGCCCAAAGAAGTGCCAATGCCAGTAAAGGAAGCCATAATGACTGAAGTATCCTGTGTATATAGAAAAACATAACTAAGCATTAAGTGCATTACAAAGGATGTCTTTGCAGAGTGATGGAAAGACAATTTCCACATTCCACATTTCTGGCCCTTTTACAAATATAATCTATGTTTAATGTTTAAAATGTTTAAAAATAGGCTAATCATGCCAAATATGTATGAAAAAGAAAGTAGCCTTACTGTAATCCCTGATAAAAACCCAACTGAATAAGATTTTACTAACAGTTGTTGCCTGAAACTTTATTTTAAAGACAATAAGATAACAAGATGAACATCATTCCAATAGTTTGTCATATCATAAAATCCTCTAAAATATTCCACAGGTCTTGCTGTATTTAAGATAAGGGTTGCCAGGTATAGAAAAAATCTCCAGCCCAAAGTTTGCTTAAAAGCCATCTACCAGAAGCTGAAACTTCATAATTTTCTGCCACAACTTCTTTTAAAAAATAGCCCAGTTTGGCTACCCACTCACAGTGGGTATGTGCTGTACCAAACACTCCACAGCATAATTAACATGGTTATATATAACCGATATAAAGTGAAAGATGCACTTCTACATAACCAAGGTCCTCATGCTTTGGCCTGATCATAACTTGTTTTTTAACATGAAGAACTCCAGTAGTGTCTGTAAACCACAGTGGATGGAATAAAGATATCTATAATCGCATCTTAAGTGACATCACAACAGTCCAAAGGCGATGGAAAGGGGTGACGGTTGTTTTACAAGGGGGGTGTTTTTTGTCTCTTTCAAACTAAACCTCACCGAGCAGTTTGCTTAATGACTACAAGGTGGACTTACAAAGGTAGAACTGCACAGAGTAGACCAAAACTGAAAATGGCTAACAAGCTCTACCTGGGCAATCAAAGGCAGTCACTGAGTACAAATAAGATTGTTGACTCACGCTTGCTTACCTGAAATGTAAGAATGTGTATAAAAGAACTGTAATTCATATATGGTTTACCCAGTTTAGCAATGTAGATATAAACTTGAAAATTTAAAAATCTACAATCTTACAAATAAAATTTGTAAATCTAAAATGTCATTCTGGACTTTAACTACATAAACATTATATCATTTCAAATCCAATAACTAAAGAGTACAGAGCCAAAACAACAACAAAAAGAACAGTGTCTAACTGTTCAGTTACTAATACACTGCACTGTAGGTCATAGGAAAAATGAAGCTCACTTAAAATAAACACTGCAGCTTAAACACAGTGCGCTGAATGCAAAAAACCTACAGTGAAAAACATCACCAAGCCTTTTCTGAAAGAGTAAATTATATAGTTACAATGTAAAAGCATCATTGGTGAAAATGTGTTTTCAAGTGAACGAGCGCTAAGTCACTTTTAATGAGCATCAGTTTACATCGCAAAGAATGAAATATTCTCCCTTAACAAGCTTGTTTTAAATAGCTACAGAACAAAATCTCATTGGCCAAACATTCAAATTTCTCTTTTTTGAATCTCGGACATACAAAAATGATGCTACACATTCCTGAATCTGGCTTTAAAAACAGACTGAGAAGGAAGATGAAGCTGAATTAAAGTGCTCACCATAGACTGTCAGACTGATTGTCTTTGTTGGTAGCTGCCCTCCAGATTTATCTGCAACAATATACTTCAATTATCTTCGCTCCATATTTCCACTCTGCATATGTAACAGATTCTTTTGTCACTGTGTTCTCATCAGCCCAATCGCACAGACCTGCAGCAGAGAGTGTATGTATCATACACAACAACAAGTCCTATTTTGAAATAAGAGCAGTCATGAAGCAGTATATAAGTAGGTATCGGTTACAATTTCTGCAAAGTATTTCTTTAATTTTTCTCTCACATTTACATTAGTATATTTTGCTACCACAGGTAGACGCATCAGTTTCCTGAAAAAGCTGACTGTTACATCAGTTATTTTACCAAAGCAGCATTACTATCACAGTCATACATGCTTTCAACTAATGACATTCTAGGTACTTGTTATCTGACAGATGCTTTTTGAAGCTCACTGAACGCTATAACAAATTTGTTGAACAGCTCATAGCACATCACTGAAATTTACAACAAACCCACTTAAGGAGTGAATTTATTAAGAACTTTTATTGTTATAACTTACATATTCAGTTCAAGTTTTCACTTTGATTACTGAGAAAAAATGTAATGTCTGGTATGGTTGTAGAATGATTTGTTCCAAGCTAATAATAAGGAAGTCCAGTTTTTATCTGTATCATTAAAACAGTCCAAATGCTAAATAAAGTATTGTATTTATTTCAGTACGTACCACAGCAGAGAACAAGCAGTACTGTTCTAGAGTATAGAACATGGTATAAATAACAGGTTCTCATTGCAGCGTATAACTGGATGATTTCTCCTGTAGTAGCCTGTCTGAGTGTGTTCACTCAACACTAGAGAAAAAACACTTCCTCACACACTGCACTGAAAAACATGATGCACTCATTTGACTTGATAATGTGAACATCACTTCCACAATAAAGTAAATTGTAAACTAAGTAAAACTGATTTTGTGCACATTTAACCATTTAAACTAATGCATCACTTTTCAGTTTGCAGATCTTTTATCTGTTAATACAAAAATATTCACTGTATGGTGGCTGAAAAGAAGTAAGCACCTCTCTGCAGTGTGCACTGAAGAGCGTATAGCAACTGATGTATAAAAAGTCTTTCTCATGTACATCTGAAAGTGCATGTGGTTTAGGGGTTTATCTGTTCTCACTCTTTGTAACCAATGTTCCCATTATGGTTCAGCTCAGACATACAGCTTGATAAACTTGATAAACCAAAACTGTGGTAACCCAGAGGAACATGTTTACTCTTTACTTATGATGTCCATGTAGAAAACATGCCCCATTACTACTTCACATTCTCTGTCACGTTTGATTAGTTGAGTTAGAATTTCAGGCACTCTGCTGGTCTTCCTCTCCAACGTCCAGCTTTAGATCATCAGCAAGTGAACACAAAGTGAAAAGTGATCATACGTAAATGAGGAACCATGCTATGAGTCAGAGTGACGTTCTTTGAGCTGATCTGCTCTCAGTGCTGCTGTTTATTTTCACCATACTGAAAAAGTGAAGTGAAGCTTTGCGGTAGCACTTCTCATGAATCCTGTATTTCGATGAGTTCTATTCATGCTTCATAATAGTTAAATGGCAAACATAATACCTTGGAATGCCTGCCTTAAACTTATGTAATTGCTTTTAAACAGTGATAGTTTCTTGCATGACAACTTATAAAACAGGTGTACACAACTTTTTAATATCAGGTTTTATAATGCATTATAATTTCTATAAATGTTAATACTGTTATGCACTAAAACACAATATAACAAGGTTCTGGTATATGTTCTGCACACCCAGGCCTGCATCCAGATGAACATTATACAGTATAATCACCTCCACCCCCGCTAGCTGTGGGAGACATGGGAGAAGATTCTGTATGGAGTGAGAGAAAAGGGTCAGTTTTTGTGGACCTGGTACTGTTTCAAATTATCTTAAAGCAGAATTTGTTTTTACAAATGCTTGACTTTTATATGAATTGTGAATGTGGTAGTTTAATATAAGCTAACTAGAAAACAACAGTAAATGACAGCTGCCTTGTTTAGGAATATAGCTGATGCTAGCAATGGCATTTAGCTAGCTTTGCTAATTCAAGCCTTAAACAATTACTGCATTGGCAGATGGAGCAGAGCAGTATATCCACATCTGACTCTCAGTGTGTAAGATGTAGCCCTCAGTAGAAAACAGGGTGTGAGACATTGCTTGTTTAATTTATTACAATAAAATTTGTACTATTGAATTCACAGATTATTGTATGTCCTGTATTACCTATTAAATTTAATCACTTCACATAAGCCTATAAAATGCACTTAACATGCTTTATAAGAAATTGTGTACTGAAGTGAAAATTATATGATATTTAAGACATTTAAATATATTATATGTTATTTAAGACGTTTCTGATAAATCTCATATTCATGATGCCTAATGAAAGCAT
Organism: Colossoma macropomum; assembly: GCF_904425465.1. Classification (NCBI taxonomy): domain Eukaryota; kingdom Metazoa; phylum Chordata; class Actinopteri; order Characiformes; family Serrasalmidae; genus Colossoma; species Colossoma macropomum. The sequence continues at coordinate 88,049 of NW_023495366.1, forward strand.
TTATAATGCACTATGGGGCATATATAATGCCTTATAATGACTGTCATAAGCCTGTACAATTACTCATAAGTAGTTATAGTTTCAGACATAACACTTTGTAAAGTAAGAGTGTGTGACTTTATAAAGGTTTCATAATGCATTATAATATCGGTGCATCAGAACATACTACTACATGTACATACTAATGTTTTAATGCACTGTAACACAGGTTTGGTATGCTTTATATATTACAAATTATACTGCATTGTAACATATAGCTTTGATTTCTCAAATTAAGTGTTTATAAAAAGTATATAACACATAATAGAACAATATGCCAGGTCATTACAGGCCTTTTAAAGATGAAGTAAATATAATTGTAATATATAGCATTGTGGTTAAAATGTTGTAATGTTGCTGAGGCCATTTCTTAGGTTGCTCGTTTCGCATGTTTGTGTGTTTACTAATTCAATGTTTGTTATATTTTGCTTTTTTAAATTTTGTTTCAAGTTACCTTTTATCCCTGAATATTTTTCTTTTTTAATTTTATTCATTAATAACTTCATTCTTTCTAACAGTTTTTTTAGAAATTAAAAAAATGAAAATGAACATGAGCTCTGGATGCTGAGGAGAGAACTGCAGCAGCTGGATCGGCAGATCAGGGCTCTCCTGGAGTGGCAGACTGAGCTCCAGAAGTGGAAAATGCCACTGATGGGTTAAGAATAATTTGCTAGCCAAACAAATCGCAATGTGGTCCTGCATTCAGCAGCTGACCTGATGATGGGCCAGAGGATGACTCGCACAAATTGTGCCTCAGCAGATTTAGTCAGTATTTGTACACCTGTAAATTGTACCTACAGAACTTAGGAAAAGATGGCTACTATATGAGCTACTGGATGTTCATTCCTGTGATTAAGAGTGTGCTAAAGAAGATGTGTCAGTCAGTTTCATGTAAATAGAATATGTACTATCAGCACATTTACTGTATTTTTAGTTTATTTCATATGGCAGGATTTATGTCAATAAAACACATTTTACAACTGAGTACTCAAAGTTCTTTGCAATATGTATGAGGCATTTTTGCATTACTGTTAGGACTACAGCAAGTTCTGTGGAATGTAGTAGTTCTAAATCATGCTCATGTGATTGCAGTTGTGTTTGCTATACTATTGTGAATGAAGAGAAATCACATGATCTATTTAAGACGTTCACTTGTCTTACTTATGCTCCAACTGGCCTTTAAACAACTAAGAGAGGCATATGCCAGTAAATTGCACAATGCAGGATTTTCTCTCATTCCTTGGCAGGTGAAGCTGTATAGTTAGATTCATTTTATGAATTCAGTGCTTCAGTTTGTTCTTAGCTTTAGTGCTGTCCACAGATTATCTCACCATAATGGTACATAAAAACCTATATGTGCATCATTAGTGTAAATACACTTAAATGGTAACATCACGTACAGTAAAAATCGTTATCTAAAAAAGTCGCTGCTGCAACTGTTTCTCATTCATTCCCGCTTTTCATGAGTTTGTTGTCTTTTAGTTAACAAAGGTGTTCAGACTTATGCACATGCCACGTTTTGGGTTTTATTCTTTCCAATATGTCAAGTCTAGCAAATAAATAATAATTTAAAATAAAGCCACCCAAGAAAAAAGTTGCATCATCTTTGTCAGTGAGGTGACTGAATGTATTCTCATTACTGTGTGCATAATCTTTTTACTGTTATGTCTCAGTTTGACAAATAAAAAATTAATAAATAATTATTAATATATATATATATATATATTTATATATATATATATATATATATATATATATATATATATACACATATATATATATATAATATGTGCTACTGCTATCGTGGTGCTGCATTGGCCTTGTGTAACTTGCTATAATATCATCAAAAAAATCACTGACCATCCAAAAAAGGAAGCCAGGAAAGGCTCATCAACAATTTGTGCTTATGGTCTGATAACTTGGTGTTCTGGGTTTGTGTTCTCAGCTGAGTTTCTGAGCTGTTTTGCTTTTTTCTCCTGACATTCCTGGTTTTTCACCGTGGACCTGTTTTTTGAGCCTGTCTATCTCTTATTTTGGTCCTGTCACCAATAACTTTCTGCATTTGCATCCAGTCTCTTTTTTCAAACCTGACATTTTTGAATACTTAAGATCTCTTTGTCTGAAATTATAGGCTAAAATGTTTTTTGTAGTCAGCTCACAGTATTTCTGATCTTAATTTAGAAACACTTCCTTTTTTAAAACAAAAAAACAAACAAACAAAAAGTATTAATAGATTGTCAAGTGTGCACAGCATGTTTGAGATCTACTCAGATTTGAATAATATTCAGGGCTGGGAGAGTAAAGGCCATTTCAGAGCCTTGATCTTTGGTATCTTGAAGTTGTCCAAGGTTAACTCTGTTGTTCATTTTAGATCATCGTCTTGTAATATACAGCCTCTTTACATACTGAGTTTCTACTCTGACTGTGAGGCATTAACTTTAAGGATTTGTTCATGTTTAGGTGAATAGTTTTCTCCCTCTTTCCTTACGTTTCCTTACACCACTGGCTGCTTTGCAATCTCAGAGCATAATGGATCCGCCCTCATACTTAACTGTTAGCAACTTTTATTTAATTGCCTCTCCTTTTTCTCTTCTAACATATCTTTGGTGACTGTGGCAAAGAGTTGAAGTGTTGTTTCGTCAGACCACAGCACTTGATGAAGTTTTGCATACTTCAGATAATGACTTGTTGAAATTTGCAGAAATGTGTCATATTTAAGTTTGTTCAGTGCAAAGCTGGTCTTAACTTTTTCACTTCTTTCAGAACAAAATGTATAATTTGACTGGGGTGACCAAACCTTCACATACAATTTGTTGACAAACTTACATCATTCTAAATGATAGCTGACATTAACTGAAACTACTGTTAACTAGCTAACTGTTAAGTAGCTAACCCAGCTAGCTAGCCTAATAAAGGTGCACTCACTCGGTTCAAGCTAGCTCAACAAGATAAACCCACATAATAAATGAATAAGATAAATAAAAATGAAACACAGCTTACTTTTGCCGAAAGTTTACTCCAGATTTTCCAGCTGCACAGCCGGGAAGGAGATGGTAATGATGTTTTTTGTTTTTTTTTCTCACCTCCTCTACAATTTGATTGGTTATCTCTCTGAACCAATCATTGTTCATTCTGCCCTCAGAACACTTTTGACTATGTAAAACTCCCACCTGTGCTTGTGTTTTTAATTGCTTTAAATTGCTTTGAGAGGAAGGCGTCGTATTCTGAGACACATAAGCTGGACGTCTGTCCCACCGCCGTCTTTTAAAGATCAGAGCATAAACTTCATCTGCAGACCAGTTTCTGCTCCGCCATGTTGAACAGTATAAACTTTAACTATGGAAATGGTTTCTGGTCAATAAAACTACACAAAAGCTGTAAGTGGAGCTCAGAGGAAAAAAAAATACAGACAAATGTAGGATATGGGCTCTTTAGGACAAGGCAGACTCGCTAGTCTGGGAGAGACAGCGTGAGATCAGCTGACGCCAAGAACTGAAGTTAATTTAACATTAATTAAAACAATAAAAATGATGAGCTGAATCTTCATTTTATCTGTGAAAACATTCCCCTTTCACTGTTCTGTACAGTGAGGCTCAAAACCCCACTGAGAAGCTCACTGAGAATCTGGGATTGCTTTATGAAGCCTTCTGAATGAAGAAGAAATGTTGAAGGTTCTGCTCTGGTTCTAGCTCACTGTTTAAACTGAAGCAGATCTGAGACGCTGACCATGTTTGAGCTCTTTGTACTAAAAGCTCAGGTTTGGTTTTAGTCTCGTCTCTTTAAGTGAAGCTCGTGTTCAGGCGACTCTCAGGTGGAACTGATCTGCTCAGCAGAGGGTTTTACTCAGATTTGTGGACTTAATCCAGCTCGAGTGCACACTGTCATTAACGCGACAGGGACACCCCACCAAATACTGAGAAATTCTGAAATTCATGTTAAAATGTCAAAGATTCTACTGTTGCTGATTTGTAATAAAAAAAGGTGCATTAAACTAGAAATTAATGCTAAACAGAAGCCTTTTCTCTAGTGCTCTCAGACTTTTGGACCCCACTGTACTGATATTTAAATGTAGATTCTTTTTGACTTTCACTAAATTATATATTTTGGCTCCACGTTTCATTTTAATCAGTAAAGCATTGACACAAAATCTCCATCCAGAGATCTTCTTTCACTGAAGTAGAGCCTCTCTGTCCTTTTTCCTCCTCTGCCTACAGTAAAGTCAGACATTTACTGTAGTTTACTGCAGGATCCTCCACACGTACTATAGATTTCTGTAAAACAGCTCTACAGGAGCATCACACAGAGGAGGATATAGATTATTACAGCAGGATTACACACAACTATAGAGTTCATTACAGTGTTATCCTAGATTTGTATTGTAAGGGTGTTGAAAGTGTGAGTTACAGCACTATATCTTAAAGCTGTCAATCAACAGAAACTCTTTCTGACTCAGATTATGTGATAAATATTTGGGGGATCTGAGTAATTAAACAGCAGCTTCACTATAATTCACCTGTGAACAAGAAGCAGATTTAAATACAGCAATATTATACCTGAAGTATGCAGAAATTCAGCTAAATATACATTTCTGTATTTTTCACAATGTATATTTTTAAATAAATGATGCTTTATTATTATTATTATTATTATTATTATTATTATTATTATTAAAGGAAAACACTTGAATAAATGTATTTCCGGTAACACTTTTCTGTAGGGTGCTGTTCATAAGACGACATGACACCTACATAAGCTTGCAATGGCAATTGACATAAGCCTACATAACTGTTTATAAAAGCTTATTCCAACAGACATCATCCGTCATAAAGGCTACTTTAGCTAACTTTGATGAAAATTGGCAAACACAACCTTTATATCGACACATTTAAAAATATTTTTAAATGCCATCAACCTTTGTGGATTTTTAGTATAATGTTTTCTAAAGAAATGACTTTTAAAGTTCGCTTAATTACATTTTGTAGCATTTTCATTGCAATATGTTTTATTTTTAATATTTATAAGACGTATTTTAATATTTTAATAAACAATACATTCAGTCTGAACTCAAGTATGTTTAAAGTGTGAACATTAAAAGTTTGTATTTTTCATATTAAATACACTTTGAAAAGTTCACTTGAATGTATTTCTCTTCCTCAAGGGTCCCTACAGTTTGTCCACTTGACTGTAGCTTGTTCCTCATTGGTCAGTGAGCATAATAGAATGTAGAATGTTGTTTGAAGTTGGTCTATGATCTCATGATGGACTAAAGGCTACAGGGTGTGATGTCATAAAGGTGATGCAGATAAGTTCCGTCACACTGCCGTTTCACAACATTCTCTGTGGAGCCCCGAAGAGAACAGCTGCTACACTGAGCTGCCTCTGGTTCTGGTGCTGCCGAGTCCATGAGGACGATGCAGACACACAGCGTGAGGTTCTCACTACTACAGGAGAACCTTACCTCAGAGACGGAGGAAACCATAAAACGTCTGATGAAAATGCTGCTGGATGAAGTTGAGACACACATGGAGCAGCTTCTGAGTGAGTTAATGAGGAAAAATTCATTATAGACACTGAATAATAGTAGAGATGTTAAACGATTCATGGTATGTACTGAATAATTCAAAGTAGATACTGAATCATTTACAGAAGACAATGAATAATTCATAGTAGTCACTAAATATTCATAGTAGATACTGAAATATTCAAAGTGGATACAGAATAATTCATAGCACATACTGAAAAATTCTTAGTAGTCACCAAATATTCGTAGTAGACACTGTAAAATTCATAGTCTGTATTGAATAATCCATAGCTGTCACTAAATATTAATAGTAGACCCTAAATAATCCTATATCGTACAATAATAATATATAAATCACAGTAGATAATGATTTATTTGTAGTAGTCACTAAATATTCACTGCTGATACTCAAAAATTCATAGTGGATACTGAATATTCATAGTGGACAGTAAATAATTCATAGTAACTATATAATCATTTAAAATAGATACTGACTAATTCATAGTGAGCATTCAATAATTTGTAGTGCATGTCAAATAATTAATACTAATTGCATAATAATTTATATTAGATGCTAAATAATTCACAGAAGTTATTATATGAATAAAAGTGGATAGTAAATAATTCATAGTAGGTGCTGTATAATTCAAAGTGGATACTGAATAAATCATAGGAGGTAAAGAATATTTCAAAATAATCATGGAATCAGGGACTGAATAATTCTTAGTACTTACATAATGATTCATTGTAAATACTGAATTCATATGAGATATGGAAAAATTCATATTTCATACTGAATCATTTGAAAAAAGTACTGAATATTTCAGAGTAATAACTGGAAAATACATCTTAAGAGGATGTTTTTGAAATCATTTTCCAAACTGAATAATATTCAGTGTCCGTCACAATTGACTGTATTTTTACGAAAACAGAAGCTGAGACAGTGATGATGATGGTGGCTGATGAAGCGGAGGCAGAAGCCACCAACAAACCCACGAGCATCTGTCTGGAGGGCTCTGAGGAGGAACCTCTGGAGAAACATCTGGGTGAGTAAAGAAAATGAACAGAGAGTACGATGATAATAACACATTTAGTCAATGTTAAAGCTTAATATGAGCTCTAATCTGTCTGAATTCATTCTAGATCATCCAGTGAGCTCCAATGATGATGCAGCTAAAGCCATCAGAGAGCTCCTGGACATCCTGTTTGCTGATGCTATATCAGCGAGTGTCCAGCCTCTGGGTGAGTAAAGGAAATAAAAAAATAAAGAAAGAAAAATGAAGCTGGAAAACTGACTGGATTTTTTACGACAACAGAAACCGAGACAGTGATGATGATGGTGGCTGATGAAGCGGAGGCAGAAGCCACCAACGAACCCATGAGCACCTCTCTGGAGGACTCTGAGGAGGAACCTCTGGAGAAACAGCTGGGTAAGTAAAGACATGAACTAATGTCATAAAGAAAACACATTTAATTAATGTTAAAGTGGAAATTCTAATTAGTTTTAATTTATTTATTTAAGATAATCTAGTGAGCAACACTGAAGACAAAACAGGAATCACCAGTGAGCTCCTGAAGCTGTAGGACATAGGAGCTGAAGCTGAAACTGCTGAGGCTTCGGCCAGTGATGACCAGCCTCTGGGTAAGTAAAGGAGATAAATCTCAGGTTCAGTAATTGGAACACAATGGAACATCTGCTTACACCAAAAGATCCACTGAAAGGTTCTTTAGGGAACTTGAAGTGGTTCTTCTATGGAAAGAACTCTTACTCATTTTTCAATACATTAAAACTTAATTTGAATTCATCTCATTGCAGAGAAAGATGATCAGCGTATCAGATGCTGAAGCTAAGCCTGAAGCCACAAAAGACATGCTAAACCTCTACCTGGATAAGACCGAAACCACAGAGAACCAACTTCTGAGTGAGTGATAGAAAGAACCGTAAAATATGATGATGATAACTAGAACAGTTCTGGTGTGGCTCAGGTTTTGATGGATACTTGCTAGGGTACTTTGGGTGGTTATGAGGTGGTTGCTAATTTGTTTTTAGGTAGTTTTATGATATTGTAGCATCTAGAAATGTTCTGCATGTTTTTTCTGGGTTATTGTTCTCCTACATTTAGGCCCAATCCCATTTCAGCCCTCGCCCCTACCACTTAGCCCTTAGCCCTCTGTTTTGCGCGTTCACATCTAGGGGTAGGGTGTCCCAATTTTTGTTGAGATAGAGGGGTAGGGCGAAGTGTTAGAGCTACATGGCCCTGCAAACTGAGGTTTTTCAGAAGCTCCAAACAGAGTGTTTTGAGAAAAAAAAGAAAAAAACAGCAAGATGGCTGCGCGAGAGACCAAGGAAACACACAAATGTGAGAAGTTTCTCTGTTAAAAATTACGATAACCACTGTTTTATCTTAGTTTAATGTTGTTTCAATGTATTATGGTCATTTTCTTCATAACAAGCATAAAAAATTGCTAAAAGTATGCAAATGTCTCAGTAGCTGGCTAGCTAATTTCCCGTTCCACCTTAAATAGTCCAGCAGTGTTGAGGCCTGAAGCGCTAGAATGTAACTGCTGAACCATTTAAGGTGGAACGGGAAAATCTGAACAAGAATAGCTGACTCCAGCTTTGTATCACCAAAGAATCAGCGGTGGGCAATAATAAATAATTGTCTTATAGCCCCTCTTTGAAAGCATATGATGTCCTAAATGTAACTAAAGCCCAGCAGTGAGGAGCTGAACTTTTCCCTTCTCTCCTATCACTGAAGTCGGGCCGGGTCGCCTACAGAGCATCGCTAGTAGCTGTTAATGAAGCAATGTTTTTTTTTTTAATTTGAGGGTCCCATTTCGTAGGGCAAGATTTCAACCACTACCCATTGTAACTCCATTCCAAGGGGTTAGGGTGACACTTGAAAACAAGGGGTAGGGGTAAAAAGAAGAAATGGGATTTGGCCTTGTTCTCTGGGTTTTTTCTGACAAAGACTCTTAATATGAAGGGAGGTAGTTCACCTTTGGGGGGTTTGTGTGTCAGATAAGACAGGAACTGGGTGTCAGTCGGAGTTGAGCGCTGATAGAGTGCAGATGTGAGCTGAATGTAGAGCTGTTAGCTAAAGCCTTGCTTATTGTACGGTGTACAAAGCACATCGACCTGTGCATCAGCCGTGTGTGTCCTTCAATAGCATTAAACATGACAGTATTTTAAATGGTTGCTAAGGTGTTGCTAAGGGGTTGCTAAAGTATCCAAAATAGTTCATAGGATGTTACTATTTGTTGTCATGTTTTGGTCATTGCTATGGAGTGGATAGGTCGTTGCTATGTTATCCCAGATGGTTGCCAGAGTGCTGGGTTAATGTTATTCCAGGTTGTTGCTAGGGAATTATTGTGTAGTTGCTGTGGAACCTCTGGTAGTTGCTAGGCAATTGTTATGGTGATTGCTAAGAACCTGTGTGTCCAATCTGAAAGCTCTTTAAAAGCACACCTCTCACAATCAGAGTGAAAATTGAGTTGTTCGTTGTTGAGTCTGAAAAACTGCAAGATGAGTCACAAAAAATGTAAATATAACATTTAGCTAAACTGATTTGAAATATGTTGTGACTTAAATGCTGGCTACTATTTCTGGGCTCCAGGACAGACTATGGGAGAAAAGCTTGGTTACTGATTTATCTGATTTTGTTCTCTAGCTGAAACTCATCCTCATCAGCAGAGGACGATGGAGAAACACAAGGAGAAGAGAGAACATCCTCTCTGGAAAAGAGAACAGGTACAGCTTTAGTCCTAGTCATGGTCCCTAAACTATGGTTATTTTAGTTCTAGTAATGGTACCAAAACTGTGGATCTTTTAGTCTTCGTGATGGTCTCTAAACTATGGAGCTTTTAGTCCTTGTCATGGTCCTTAAACTGTGGATCTTTTAGTCCTAGTCATAGTTCCTAAAGTGTGGATCTTTTAGCCTTAGTCATGGTCCCTAAATTATGAATATTTTAGTCTTAGTCCTGGTGCCTATACAGTGGATCTTTTAGTCCTAATCTTGGTCTCTAATCTGTAGATATTTTAGTCCTAGTTATGGTCCCTAAACTATGGATATTTTAGTCCTAGGCATGGTTTCTAATCTCTGGATCTTTTAGGCCAAGTCATGGTCTCTAAACCGCTAATCTTTTAGTCCTAGTCATGGTCCTTAAACTGTGGATCTTTTTAGTCCTTGTCATGGTCCCTAAACTATGAATATTTTAGTACTAGTCGTGGTCCCTAAACTGTGGATATTTTAGTCTTAGTAATGGTGTCTAAACTATGGAGCTTTTAGTCCTTGTCATGGTCCTTAAACTGTGGATATTTTAGTCCTAATCATAGTCCCAAAACTATGGATCATTTAATCCTAGTCATAGTCCCTAGACTGTGGATCTTTTAGTTTTTGTCATGGTCCCTAAACTATGAATCTTTTACCCCTAGTCATGGTCTCTAATCTGTGGATCTTTTAGTCTTAGTCATTGTCTCCAATTTGTGGATCTTTTAGTCCTAGTCATGGTCCGTAATATATGGATCTTTTAGTCCTAATCATGGTCTCTAATCTGTGGATCTTTTACTTCTAACCATGGTTTCTAATCTGTGGATGTTTTATTTCAAGTCATGGTCCGTAATAAGTGGATCTTTTAGTCCTAGTCATGGTCCGTAATATATGGATCTTTTAGTTCTAACCATAGTTTCTAATCTGTGGATGTTTTAGTTCTAGTCATGGTCCGCAATAAGTGGATCTTTTAGTTCTAGTCATGGTCTCTGATCTGTGGAATCTTTTAGTCCTAGTCATGGTCCATAATCCGTGGATCTTTTAGTCCTAATCATGGTCTCTAATCTGTGGATCTTTTACTTCTAACCATGGTTTCTAATCTGTGGATGTTTTATTTCAAGTCATGGTCCGTAATAAGTGGATCTTTTAGTCCTAGTCATGGTCCGTAATATATGGATCTTTTAGTTCTAACCATACTTTCTAATCTGTGGATGTTTTAGTTCTAGTCATGGTCCGCAATAAGTGGATCTTTTAGTTCTAGTCATGGTCTCTGATCTGTGGAATCTTTTAGTCCTAGTCATGGTCCATAATCCGTGGATCTTTTTTTCCTGGTCATAGTCATTAATCTGTGGATTTTTCAGTCCTAGTCTTGGTGCCTAAACTGTGAAACTTTTAGTCCTACTTACGGTCACTAAACTATTAAACATGTTATTTTTTATAGAGGCCCCAAAAAGTCTTTGTTCCAAGTGGTTTTTCTGGACAGAAGAAGGATATAAAGAACTGCGGTGATGAACGCAGGCAGGTGTTCCGTCCCAGACGGGTGCTGGAAAAGACGGATAGCAGATCTAATGCAGTGCCGTACACCTTCAGAGTCTGGAAGACAGGATGGACAGAGGGAAGAATGAGAGAAGGTCCGAGAGTGGAGTCCACTCCTCCACGGACAGAGAGGAATGCGGGAGAGAGACGTGGAGGAGAACCGAGAGCAAGAAGACCCCAGTGGTGGCAACATGACAATCGATACTAGAACCTGAGAGAGACAGAGAGAACCTGAGAGAGACAGAGAGAACCTGAGAGAGAGAAACAAAAAACGTGAGAGGGACAGCAGAGGAACAAATGCAGAAACACAAAAAGTCAAAGAACAAATCTGTGGGTGGCCGTTCACACCGAAATACACTGATATATTTGCAATCACACACCACTGAAGCACTCGCGCATGCCACTGAAACACTCACACACACCGCTGAAACACTTGCGCACACCCCTGAAACACTCGCGCACGCCGCGGAACCACTCGCACGCACTGCGGAACCACTCGCACGCGCCGCGGAACTACTCGCACGTGCCGCGGAACAACTTGCACGCGCCGCGGAACAACTCGCTCGCGCTGATGAAGCATTTGCGCGCGCCTCTGGAACACTCTCACACGCCACTGAAACACTCACACAAGCCACAAAACACTCGCGCACACTCCACTGAAACACTCGCACACACCACCGAAACACTCACACACACCACCAAAACACTCGCACACACCACTGAAGCACTCGCGCATGCCACTGAAACACTCACACACACCACTGAAGAAAAAAGTGAAGTGAAGGAAAAAAGAATTGACACTATATTTCTAAAAGTATTTACTCATCTGCTTTCACACGCATATGAGCTTGAGTGACATCCCATTCTTAATCCATAGGGTTTAATATGATGTCGGCCCACCATTTGCAGCTATAACAGCTTCAACTCTTCTGGGAAGGCTTTCCACAAGGCTTAGGAGTGTGTTTATGGGAATTTTCGACCATTCTTCAAGAAGCGCATTTGTGAGGTCAGACACTGATGTTGGACGAGAAGGCCTGGCTCGCAGTCTCCACTCTAATTCATCCCAAAGGTGTTCTATCGGGTTGAGGTCAGGACTCTGTGCAGGCCAGTCAAGTTCTTCCACACCAACCTCGCTCATCCATGTCTTTATGGACCTTGCTTTGTGCACTGGTGCGTAATCATGTTGGAACAGGAAGGAGCCATCCCCAAACTGTTCCCACAATGTTGGGAGCATGAAATTGTCCAAAATCTCTTGGTCTGCTGAAGCAGTAAGAGTTCCTTTCACTGGAACTAAGGGGCCGAGCCCAACTCCTGAAAAACAACCCCACACCATAATCTCGCCTCCACCAAACTTTACACTTGGCACAATTCAGTCGGACAAGTACCGTTCTCCTTGCAACCGTCAAACCCAGAGACTTCTATCGGATTGCCAGACGGAGAAGCATTATTCGTCACTCCAGAGAACACATCTCCACTGCTCCACTGGAGCGTCTATGACCTTGAGTGACATCCCATTCTTAATCCATAGGGTTTAATATGATGTCAGCCCACCGTTTGCAGCTATAACACCTTCAGCTCTTCTGGGAAGGCTTTCCACAAGGCTTAGGAGTGTGTTTATGGGAATTTTTGACCATTCTTCAAGAAGCGCATTTGTGAGGTCAGACACTGATGTTGGACGAGAAGGCCTGGCTCGCAGTCTCCGCTCTAATTCACTCCAAAAATGTTCTGTCTGTCTGATGTAACAGAACTGGCGGTTGGCGCTTTCCTCTGAGCGCGTTCAACTGTCCAATGACGTTGCGTCAGCGGCAGTTCAAATAGATGCGGTGGCTGGCTTCACAGGTCTCGGAGGAAGCCTGTGTTAGCCTTCACCCTCCTAGCATTGATGGTATCGTGTGACTGGGGGAGTCCTAACTAGCGGGTGGAATTAGAGACGACTAAATTTGGGGAGAAAATTGGGTATTAAGAAACAAAGGGGCCGAGCCCAACTCCTGAAAAACAACCCCACACCATAATCCCCCTACACCAAACTTTACACTTGGCATAATTCAGTCGGACAAGTACCATTCACCTGGTAACCACCAAACCCAGAGACATCCATCGGATTGCCAGACGGAGAAGCATGATTCGTCACTCCAGAGAACACATCTCCACTGCTCCAGTGGCGGCATTTTACACCACTGCATTCGATGCTTTGCATTACGCTTGGTGATGTAAGGCTTGGATGCAGCTGCTCGGCCATGGAAACCCATTCCATGAAGCTCTCTATGCACTGTTTTTGAGCTAATCTGAAGAACGCATGAAGTTTTTGAGTTCTGTAGTAATTGACTCTGGAGAAAGTTGGCGACTTCTGCGCACTATGTGCCTCAGCATCCGCTGACCCTGCTTTGTCTTTTTACGTGGCCGACCACTTCGTTGCTGAGTTTCTGTCGTTCCCAATCTACTTTGTTATAATACCACCGACAGTTGACTGTGGAATATTTAGTAGTGAGGAAATCTCACGACTGGACTTGTTGCACAGGTGGCATCCTATCACAGCACCACGCTGGAATTCACTGAGCTCCTGAGAGCGACCCATTCTTTCACTAATGTTTGTAGAAGCAGTCTGCATGTCTAGGTGTTTGGTTTTATACATCTGTGGCCATGGAAGTGATTGGAACACCTGAATTCAATGATTTGGATGGGTGACTGAATACTTTTGGAAATATAGTGTACATACCCAAAATGACATACACAAACACACACAGAACAAAAAACAACATACATGCACACACCCACACACATACACAAACAAAATCACACACAAAAAACACATTGAAAGGAAATCTCACACACACATATTGACAAGAAAAACACATTTTAAATATTTTACAAAATTTATAACACATCTAAAAGATGAAATCACACATACTCAAAATGACACACACACAGACACAAACATAGAACAAAGAAATGACACACATACACAAAAACTGACACACAAACATATTTAAAAGAAGAAATTTGAGGGTTTCGGTGGTGTGTGTGAGTGTTTCAGTGGTGTGTGTGAGTGTTTCAGTGGTGTGTGTGAGTGTTGCGGTGGTGTGCTCGAATTTTTCGGTGGTGTGCGTGAGTGTTTCGGTGGTGTGTGTGAGTGTTTCGGTGGCTGAGTGTTCGTGTGTGCTTGAGTGTTTTGGTGGTGTGTCCGAGTGTTTCAGTGGTGAGTACGAGTGTTTCAGTGGCGTGAATGAGTGTTCAGTGGTGTATGTGTGAGTGTTCCGGCGGTGTGTGTGAGTGTTTCGCTGATGTGTACGATTGTTTCAGTAGCGTGTGTGAGTGTTTTGGCGGCGTGTGTGAGTGTTTCAGTAGCGTGTGTGAGTGTTTCGGCGGTGTGTGTGAGTGTTTCAGTGGCGTGTGTGAGTGTTCCGGCGGTGTGTGTGAGTGTTTCGCTGGTGTGTGCGAGTGTTTCAGTGGCGTGTGTGAGGGTTTCGGTGGTGTGTGTGTGAGTGTTTCAGCGGTGTGTGCGAGTGTTTCGGCGGTGTGTGTGAGTGTTTCGCTGGTGTGTGCGAGTGTTTCAGTAGCATGTGTGTGTGTGTTTCAGTGGTGTATGTGAGTCTTTCAGTGGTGTGTGCGAATGTTTCGCTGGTGTGTGCGAGTGTTTCAGTAGCATGTGTGTGTGTGTTTCAGTGGTGTATGTGAGTCTTTCAGTGGTGTGTGCGAATGTTTCGCGGTGTGTGCGAGTGTTTCAGTAGAGTGTGTGTGTGTTTCAGTAGCATGTGTGAGTGTTTCATTAGCGTGTGTGTGTTTCAGTAGCATATGTGTGCGTTTCAGTAGCTTGTATGTATGTTTCAGTGGCATATGTGTGCGTTTTAGTAGCCTGTGTGTGTGTTTCAGTGGTGTATGTGAGTCTTTCAGTGGCGTGTGTGAGTGTTTTGGCAGCTTGTGTGTATGTGAGTGTCTCAGTGGTGTTTGTGAATTTTTCGGCGGTGTGTGTGAGTGTTTTGGTGGCGTGTGTGAGTGTTTTGTTGGTCTGTGTGAGTGTTTCAGTAGCTTGTGTGAGTGTTTTGGCGGTGTGTGTGAGTGTTTTCGTGGCGTGTGGGAGTATTTTGGCCGTGTGTGTGAATTTCCCGCAGTGTGTGTGTTTCAGTGGCATGTGTGAGTGTTTCAGTGGCGTGTGTGAGTGTTTCAGTGGCGTGTGTGAGTGTTTCAGTAGTGTGTGTGTGTGTTTCAGTGGCGTGTGCGAGTGTTTCTGTGGCGTGTGCGAGTGTTTCGGTGGTCGGTGCGAGTGTTTCGGCGGTGTGTGCGAGTGTTTCGCCGGTGTGTGCGAGTGTTTCGTGGTGTGTGCGAGTGTTTCGTGGTGTGTGCGAGTGTTTCGGTGGTGTGTGTGAGTGTTTCAGCAGTGTGTGCGAGTGTTTTGGTGGCGTGTGCGAGTGTTTCAGTGCTGTGTGAATGCTTCAGTGTATTTCCCCGTAAACGGCCACTCATAGACATCACACACACACACACACACACACACACACACACACACACACACACACAAAATAACACACAGAAAAAAGAAACGACATACACACACAAAAAGACACACACAAACACACACATTGAAAATATGAAATCACATAAATAAAATGACACACACACACACACACACACACACACACACACACACACTCATACTCAGACACCCAGAAAGAAGAAATCACATGCACAAAATGACATACACAAATACACAGAACAAAAAAAAGACATACACGCACACACACACACAATTACAGACAAACGCACATTGAAAAAAAAAATCTCTCTCTCTCTCACACACACACACACACTGAAAAGAAGAAATCATACACACAGAACAAAGAAATGACACATACACAAAAACTGACACACTTATTGAAAAAAATGGAACACACAAACACACACACACCCACACACACAAACACACACTCACACACACACAAAAGCATTATCAAAAACAAAAAAATAAAATATTAAAAATATCTTTTAGCCTCTTTATTCTTCATTGTTACTGTAATCCATTTTCAGATATTTTATTGATTAACCTGCTGAGAGAATTCAGGGTTTATTAGAGCTGTCATTTATTTAAAGGCTTCATATCATAGAAAAGGTTTTTCCTCACTTTTGAAAAATAAATCAGTTTAATGTCGTATATAAACATCACTGCAGTTTCAAAACCCCAGCAGTCCAAACAGTCCAAATATGGAAAATAAGCTGCAATCTACTCATGTATGTATCCACCTATTCAGTCTACAGCAGTTTAGCCCTGCCCATTCAAAACTGAATTTTTTACTGAATTAAACTGGTTTTTGAACGATGCACAACACAGGACAGCCAATCACAACACACAACAGCTTATTTATATATATATATATTTATATATTTATATATATATATATATATATATCAGTATTAAAGGCACTGTAACAAAAACAAATAAAGAGAATAAAGAGAGGCTGGAAAACAGTCATGAAGAAACGAATTATGTAATTAATATTTAACAACAAAATCAAACTTCAGATTGTTTATCAGGAACAACGTTGACCGATCACATGATCAGAGGTGTGAAGTAACTAGTTACCTTTTAAGTCCATGTACTTCAGTAAAATACTGTGGCGGCTTTTTATTTGTGTAGGAACAAACTGAAAGTAAAGTTTATAAAGGAAATGGTTCTATTTAGAACCATGAATTTGATATTAAACCGTTTGCCTGATTAAATGGTTCTTTGGATGGTGAAAAATCGTTCTTCAGATTGATGGAGAATGTGTTGTATATGGTTCTATACAGCACCAAAAAGCATTCCGCTACTGTTACGATGTCAAACTTGTATACAATAGCAGAACCCTTTTTGGTGCTACATAGAACCACTTAAAAAAAAGGTTCTTACACATGTTCTCCATTAATCTGAAGAATGATTAAATCCATAATTTGTTCATTGCATGGTGAAATTGTTCTTCAGATTAACAGAGAACGTGTTGTTCTCCATTACATGGTTCTGTATAGCACCAAAAAGGGTTCTGTAGGTTGTACGATCTGGTCAAATCTGTACTCCTTTCTATGCAACTTTGGTCCTGTGGAAGGTTCACTTGATTTTGCCCTAGATTAATAGCCAACGCAGGTGTCGGCAACCCAAATGTTAAGAAGAGCCATTTTGTACTTTCATCAAACCACCTCGGGCCACAACATTTTATGTCCATTTTACCATCTTGGCTGTAAATATGTCTCAGTATGAGCTGATGTACTAATATAAGCTAAAAAAAAACAAAAAAAACACAGATTTACTTTGCTCTGCGTTAAGCTTTAGCTCAGCTATAGCCGCTTTCTTCACATCTCCGGCAGGAAACTTTTCCACAAAAGTAGAATAATTTCTTGTAAAATGTCCATGTTTGACTTTTTACGAGGCTGAAGTCGCTTCTCATTCGTCAGCTTCTTGTTCAGATTTTCCCGTTCCATCTTAAATGGTGCCTGAGGTGCCAGAATGTAACTGCGGCATCATTTAAGGTGGAACGGGAAAATTCAAGCAGGCGAAACAAGGAAATGACTTCAGCTTTGTGACTTTTTAGTGATTGTCAGCTTCTCGTTGCAGATTAAACGTAATAGGAAACCAGCTGGAGTGATTATAAATGCAAATAAGTCCTTTCGTCTCCAAATTATCGATGTTCATCTTAAATCTCTCTCTTTGTCTTTTTGTTCACAGATTTCTTCAGGGTTAAATGGTGAATTAGCAGTTCTACATTAACTCCAGAGTTTAAGACCATTTACTGTTAAACTGTGTTGAACGATCAGCAGAGCTTTATTTTACTGTAAAGGAGGATTATTTTATTTTACCTACAAATCTAATTCTGCTGTGGAGCCACAACAGGGCAGTAAAAGAGCCGCATGTTGCTGACCCTGAGCTAAGGAGATAGCTTGCTTCTAGCTAACCTGACAAAGTTCGTTCAGCCTGCTGCACACACTCTCCTTCAAGATGTCAACATCATTTATCAAATAAATCAAATTTAATTAATGTCCAGCAAAAACCTGCAGCTCTCCTTATATCTGTTTATGTAAAGTTAATAGCTAGCCATAGCCAGGCCTGGATCATCACAATATCAGGGCACAAATGTTTGGTAGGCCCAGGGGCGATTCTAGGATCAGAGCCCAATGAGAGCAGTTATACCCACTGAGACCCCCCTCCACATTTTTTCATATCTTCTATCATTCTATCACATTAATTAACTGATACACATACATACAGTACTAATATAGCACACTGGCTTTAACCTCTTATTCTCCAGGGTTTATTTTGGTTTGTCATCTGAATTTATGTGACCAAATCGTAAGGCAAATTATTCAGTAACTGCATGAAATTTTTTTTTGTAAAAGCTCCACTCAAATGAACAGTTTACTGCTGAAAGCCAAAAATCTTAGATGCTCTTTGTATTATTTTATAAAAATAATTTTTACAGAGCAGATCACTGAAGAGACGCCATCTGTTTATAGTTTATAGCCCACATTTGTGGAAAAATGGGTCGACTTTCGGAAGAAAAAAAAATTGTGAGTTCAGCTTCTTTTATTGTAAGGGTTTAAAATTACATCACCCATCTATTTGACTGGAAAGAAGACAGTTACAGCTCTCATGACACCCACCTTTTGAATGTAGCTTATGAAATATGAAAGTTAGGAAGAATATGACGAAGTGCGTTTTGGAACCACCGGTGGTCTCAAGGAGTTGAACAGGTTAATATCAACACAAAGGCCTTCCAATGGCACAACAGCTCGCTTCTCTCACTCCAATTCAAACAGTGGACAGTGGTTGATTGACCACCCGCCACATTAGCTTGCTAGATTAAAAAACATCAGTTAGCTAACTCCTATCTTCTCTCCACATCTCTATAGTTTTCCAATAGCATTAAACAAACAGAGAGAGACTTAAACCATTTTCTCCTGTTTCTGAAATTCGGCTCCTGAGAAATAAAACTCAAATTTGATCAAAATACTGTTACATATATGGATGAACTCCTCTGTGTCTGACTCATCTCACCTCAGTCTCAGCGGGATAATATTTCCATAAGAAAAGTGTAAGAGCTCATTGTTTTCTTATACAGCTCAGTTCTCATTCCTAACTCGTCATGTTTTGAAGTTTGGTCAGAAGCCCTTGGGGTCAGTATGTGCCCGCTGAAGGCGCCCTTTCGCGTCAGGTGTTTGAGGTGCACGGATTCCCACAGACATCAAGCTAAACTCTCCTGCGTCTAAACTCGACGGTGAACTACAGAAAACATCGACCCGTATTTAGGAGCCTCCATTTCATCTGGTATTTGTTGAATATTGTGTGTCTACAAGTCACTTTTGTCATTTTTCTTCATTCCTATCTTAAATAACGGCCATAAAACAATTTATTTTCCCTCCAGTTCATTCGAGATGTAATGAAGTTTAGGCTGTCAGTGAATCGGAATTCCTCAGCCTATAGTCAGTAGACTTTTACCCCTGTTTCATGCTTCATTTATGAATGTTTTATAACTGTTTAATATGTTTAGAGATGTGTTTTCCACGGTTTTTGTTGAAATCTCCGTTAAGTTAGTCGCCCCTCTGCGTCGCTGCTCTGACGCGCTCGGCGCTCCTTTCACTGCATGAAGGCGCTTCTGCTGATCGGTTCGTCGGAAACATACCCAGCTGTCACTGTGTCCTAAGATGTCTTGACAGTATTTATACGATGTCTTGAGACATTTTCTTATGCCAAGACATCTCAAGAACGTCTTAAGACGTATGAGTGAAGACACTGTCTTTATGAAAGTTAACGTCTTAAGACAAAAAAGTAATTATTTTGTGTGTCTTGACAACACATTCTCATTCCTACCTCGTCAATATTCGCAGCTTGGTCAAGTATGTCACTAGCTGGTGATGACCGTGAGCCTGGTGCGTTCGTGCTCACTTAGTTAGTCAGGCTAGATTAGTTGGCTAGCTTAGTTGAAGTAGCTGTAACTATTAAATATATATACAGCCAACAGTCTCAGTTTTGAAAGTATGCGGCTGTATAAGTGTTGTCAGTTTCCCTATAAACTGGCCAATTCTGTCGTGTTCAGTTTTTTTCTTTGCGTGGACCCTGCTCTCTCTGTCTGTCTGTCTCTTTGATTGCCTTTTATTGTGTTTGTGTATTTAAAAGGCCAGTGTCGTGGAAAACTGAATTTTCATCATTTCTGTGAAATAAAAGAGCTCAATGTAGTAAACATTGCTAATGTTTCAAAAGGTACAATTCACTCTTCAGTCCATATAGGAAACGTCTGTGAAAACTGTTCTGAATAAGCCAATTCTTAATTCATTGTTTCTGTCATGTCATGAAAACCAACTACATGCATATTTACCTGTTTGTCAAGTTGACTCATCCATCGGCTATATTGGTAATGTGAATATGCCGCCCAGCACAAGGGAGAGCAGAAGTGATATTACTACTCAAACACTGAAGTAATTAAACATTGTCATGCCAGTTAGTTTACACAGGAAAACAGTCAAATGTTTCATTTCTGTTTTCCGATGAATGTTAATCTGTTACACATTGAATATATTTTGATCATTAAAATGGTAGCACGATCATACAGTAACATCACGTGAGACAGATGAATACCCTCCTATTCAGCCTCAGTATAGCCTCACTCACTCATTTTAAAGTTACATGGAGCATTTCAGTCCGGACTGCTTTTTGAATGAGGCACAATCAATCAGTCAGAACAGAGCATTTATATATGTCAATCTTAAAAACACAGTAATGCAAACAGCCTGTTCAGTTTTAAAGGGATAAAGATATGTTCAAAAGAGATCACTTGAATTAATGATGACTGTTGTTGGTTCATAAACCCTTACAAATGTCAAAAGTGAATATGAATATGGGCCGCCTAACTTAGAGAGAATGTCTAGCTGTATAACTGTTGAAGTAAAAAGAAAAAAAATCTGATTCTGTTGTAGTTTTTGATATTTGTTACATGAATATCAGTAAATTTATAAAGGTTGGAGGCTGTAAATATGAGTTTTACTGTCTTTAGAGTCACATATAGTGATTATGTGCTTTACTGTCTTTTGACACATATGTAGGCATGTAAAATGTGTATTTTGTAGTCAGTTACAATTTCAGAGTTTCGAGAAAAACATATAGATTTAAGTCTATATTCTGTCAATACAGTTAGTCTTTCATATCTTTTCCCAGTCTGTGCAGTCTATAAATTAGCACATTATGGTCTACATATCTGTTTGTCATCTTGTATAACTAACTGTTTATTCTCTTGTTTCTCTGTCTATTTTTCAGTTTGTTACAGTTATGACGTGACCCAAATTTCAGCCTTGTCCCACCTGCCAGTCGTTGAACCAGGTGAACCGGAAGACTTGCCACAGCTGCTACACTACCCTTAGTTTAAAAACAAAAATCAGAGAGAAAGAGGATTTCTATGAGGATGGCCAGTGGGGGCAAGGCATCCTAAAAAACAGAAATGCTGCCCGTGTGGTGGACTCGTATAATGTGGCCCGTATAATGGTAAGCAACAATGCTCCTTCAAAATTTGTGTAAGATAACTAATGAGTTTGTGATTGGTGTGATATGTAATTAAATGGAAGTTGATGTCTTAATTGATGGTTACCCTTTATGTTCACATTTATGTTTTTAACTATAGCTTAACCATTTTATATAATTTAATTGTTAATTTAAAAAGAGTTTACATTTCTGGGTTGAAATAATTTTGCCTAGTTTTTTGCTTTTGTTATCCACCTACACGACAAACGGCAGCTGTTCCAATTCTGTGCCATGACCAACCCTACCTTGGGAAATAGGATATTTCCGTTTAATCATTAAAACATTACTGTGCTCAAATAGTAGGTGGACTATATTAAATAACAAGTTATTTCAATGTGTGGTTATCTAAAGGTGTGGTGTTAAAGTCCTTGTAAATGACACTTCAAAATAATTTTCACCTTCTATACTTCACCACTTAAAATCTCAAGTTTATTACGTATTAAATCTTACTATTCAGTAAATACAGGGACTTCAGTACAAACTGGCTGAGCTGTTCTTAGGTTATAGAATTGTGTAAACTTTTAATAAACCCCTTAAACTGCTAACTACTGTGGTTTTGCTCCTGTTTGTTTCAGGTTAGGAAACTGGAAGCGCTGGGCTACAAGCCCATATTATTCCTCGGAAAGCATGGCAAAACAAACTGCGTAGCTGAAGTCATAACGTATACATGTCCAAAGAAAGAGGGACATTTGAAACTCTTCCTGGAAAAGATGACGCGAGCATACGAATTTATTCTGAAGAGTAAGAAATATTCTTTCTTAAAAAATAAATAATTTAGTTGGCTTTACATATGGCCATGAATATTATTATTATTATTGTTGTTATTATTATTTATTTTCTCAGACTATGAAAAGGTACAAGCTCCTCCAGTCACCAACACATTGGAGATAGCAGCAGCCAGCCAGCCAGCTCCTCCCCTCACCTCCAAGCGAAGAAACCTATGTGCTCAACCTGGTCCCTGTCCCTCATCCTCTCCCCTCCACTTCTGTTTCTCCCTCACTCCCCACCACCTCTTTGTCTCCTCCTCCACTCCCCACCACGTCTCTGTCTTCTTCTCCACTCGCCATCACCCCTCTGTCTCCTCCTCCCCTCCCTACCTCCTTTTTGTCTCCTCCTTCCCTCCCCACCACCCCTTTGTCTCCTCCTTCCCCCCCACCACCTCTTTGTCTCCTCCTTCCCTCCCCACCACCTCTTTCTCTCCTCCTCCACTCCCCACCACCTCTCTCTCTCCTCCTACAGTCCCGACCACCTCTTTGTCTCTTCCTCCACTCCCCATCACTTCTTTCTCTCCTCTTACCCTCCCCACCACCTCTTTGTCTCCTCATCCCCTCCCCACCACCTCTTTATCTCTTCCTTCCCTCCCCACCACCTCTTTCTCTCCTCCTCCACTCCCCACCACTTCTTTCTCTCGTCCTCCACTCCCTACTACCTCTGTCTCTCCTCCTGCATTGCCCTCCACCTCTCAGTCTTTCAGTTTAAGATTTATTTGCAACTTGTAACTAAGTTTAAGTTTAATAAAAACTTGCTTTAAACTCAGGTTCACAAATGAGTTTTCCTTTACTATACTGCATCTGTAGATCTCTGTTCATAAACATAAACTAGCCAAAACAAATTTACTATCAAATGAAAGTGTTTGTATAAATTCAGAAAAAAGACACGTCAGTCACAACTGCATATGTGTACATATTTCTATATTGTGGCCTATTTACACCAAGTTAGGTTAGTTCCATCATTTATGTAGGCAATTCAATGCTGCTGCACCGACGTTGAACCATATGCTTGCACTGGGTCGGTATGTCCAACAGGTCAAAACAAGCTCAAAACAAAGTGCGCGCTGTGCCCTGATTGGTGTGTTTGCTTTGCGCTTCTTTCGTTTTGACTTTGAAATGTTACATTTTTATACACACATAAGCCAAAAGGAACGACAGATTTCGCATAATGTAGTGGAGTAAAAAGTAAGATATTTGACTTTGAAATGTAGTGGAGTGAAAGTAAAAAGTTGCCCAAAATGGAAATACTTCAGTGAAGATAACCAAAAAAACCTACTTAAGTACAGTAACGAATTACATTTACTTAGTTACTGTCCACCACTGGTATGAGACTAACCTTCATTTATTAAGTTTCTGTTCAAAAGAGTCATTAAGTTATTCATTTTTCAAGGTCAGAGAGTAAAAAACAGGAAACACATTGAACTGAAATTGCTCAGATATCTTTAGTGTGTCCTGCCTTTGCCTTTATTATAGCTTTTTTTTTGGAAAACCTGCTTTGAGTTTTTCAAAGAAACCTGTAGGTATAATTTACCATTTTCTGCTACTTACAATCAAAGTAATCTCAAATATACTGATGTGGTCTGGGTTCTGGCTTGGCCAGATGTCAGGTCTTGTGTCTGACCATGATTGAGTATGGTTGTTAGGACCCATTTAAAAACAACTCCTGTTTTTCACTTATTTTCTTTCAATTTTCCCCTTTCTTATGCAAGCGCAGGATTATCTCATTAACATAAGATTATGTTTGCTGTAATTTCTTCAGATATATCTCCTGATAAATGAATAGCTTGTACTTAATGACTGGGGTTAAGACAGTAGGTGCAACGTTTCTATTAAGAAAAATCATTACTGTTTGTTTTCATTGGACTCATTTAATTTTACAGGATTAGGTAAGCATTTAATCGATTGTCTTTGGTGTTTTTCATTTTAGGGTGCAGAAAATGTAGCAGGCAGAAACTTTTTCACTTTGAGAAAATACTTGAGAGAAGAATGAATGAGGTAAGATGCAGAACTTGAATTATTGTCTAATTTTCTGAAATAGTGGATGGATCGATATACAATGACATGCCAAAAGTCAAGGGACGAGAACTTCATGTAGGGCCCCCTCTACCCTGGCGAAGTGCAACAAAATGCCACTCAAAGTGGCATCGATTCCACACGTGGACAGAAGTTGTCTGAAGGGATGTTGAATCATGCCGTCTAGATAGCCACCCAAAGCACTGTGGTATTTGTAGGTGCAGGTTCTCTGGTGTGGATGGACCTCTCCACCACACCCAATAAATGCTCGGCTGGGGCAAACGTGCAGGCCACGCCATTCATCAGAACTCTCCAGAATGCTCCTCGACCTATTCTGGACGGCCTGGGCACAATGGCACTGTGCATTGTCCTGCTGGAATATCTCAACATGGTGGAGGTACATGAAGTCCATGAAGGGCTGCACATGGTCACCAAGCACTGAAATGGTCAATGACGTGTTCAGGTTGACCAGTGCGCCCAACCCATCCCATGAGAACACACCCCACACCAGTATGGAACCACCACCAGCCTGCACAGTGCCTTGTTTACAACTGGGGTCAATGGCTTCATGGAGTTTGCACCACACTCAAACCCTAGTAACATCACAAGCCCAGGTGAGGCACTGTGTCTGGTGTTAACACACAGTTGAGGCACTCTGGTGGGTCTTCTGCTCCCATGTCCCATGGAATCTAAAGAACACTGCACTGACCTGTGGGATATGCGCGTGAAAAATAATTCTGTTTGTTCAGAGATACTGAAACAAAGTGTGAAGTCTTTACCTATAACCTGTTACTTGTGACATGTGTTTGTATGCTAGGGAAAAGCAGAAGTGAAACTGCATTGGCTGCCTTGCTCTGCATGGTATGAAGTAGTCCATAATACAATAATGTTCTATATTTTACAGGGGCTGTTTAAGTGATGTTAATAAATCTGTTTGTACTAAGGATTTTTTTTAATATGTTGCAGTGGGAAAAACTGGGATGACACATGGGAACCTGCCAGTGTGATTGAGAAGTGCTTGTAAAAAAGAAATAACCACAGCTTGTTAACCACAGCACACAGTGTCAAAATACTTTTGCATGAAATAAATTTATAAATACATAATTACGTATCTGTCTGAATATGCTTTAAATTTGCCATACTTTTTTGCCATTCTTCAGAAACTGGTCTGAAGCTTAACACTCAGTTGCAGGGAGTAAATGACACCGCTATAGTGACTGTTTCAGTAGACTGCATTTTGCACTTCTTTAAATGAATGTCATTTGAATTAACCTGAGCAGTCCATGAATTCCTTCAGAGATGCATGCCAGTCCCATTTATGGAAAAGTGAGGCAAGATTGCATGTGCTTTTATGAACACAATAAGATACATGAGGTAAACAGTAAGTTTACAGTGACTTTTTAAAACTTTGTGTTTAAGGACTGATTCATCAACATAAAGTATGTCTCAAGATGTTATTTTATGTCTTTGTACTGCTGGTCTATCATTTATGGTGGTATCTCAATCCTTTACTGTTATTATGACAATACTATGCCAAATGTTTCTTCATTAGTTGATTTATTTCATGTTTTGCTTTGGATATTTCTTACATACACAGTCCTATGCAAAAGTTTGTTGGTTCTGGTCAGACTAATTGTATTGAACCCAGGCCTTTCTTGCTGTGAGGTGACAGCACTACCCACTGCGCCACCCATCAATACAATAACCAAGCATTATTTTTTTTTTATTATCCAGGAGCATGTGACCTCATGGAACAGAGACATTTCCAGTGGTATTTACTAAGCAAAGGTAAACAGATATTTGTTATGGTGGGTTGTGACTTCATAATCTTTTTTTGCACTGACTAGTGTTAACTGGGTCGTAAAACTGGGATGCTACACATTCAGCACTTCCTGGAGACTGGTCGTGCTGCATTACGTCGGGCACTGAGCTGCAGATTCCTGTTGGAGTGCAGTGATAGGTCTTCAACTTTGTGGATATTTGTTGGGGATTCTGTTTGCTGACCTTTAGGTTTCTTCTGGCTAAAATGAATATAAACAAGAGATGGTAAGACCTTGTACTAGAGATATAAATTTAATCATAGACTAGGCCTTTAGTTGCCATCACAGCAAACGGTTCTTATAATTCCTAAGAGGCTTTTTGTGTGTCTCCACTGGGATTGTGTACCACTTTGTCACTTGTTTATGTAATTTCCAACAAGAAGATTGGTCGGATTAATATTCACTATGAAAATTTGACATGGATATAAATAATTGTGTTTATGTAACACAAATCAAGATGTAATAAAACAATTGTAGGTTATTTTGGCTAAAATGTGCATGAAGAATGCTAACTTAATAAAAGGTGGATTGTATGGACACGCAGACCAAAAGAATCTTCTGTATCTGTATCGGCTTCTGTAGGCTTTCAATGAAATGTCTTAAATCATTTCACATTCATTCTAGTTAAGTACTACACTTTATTTCCGACATCTTGTTGCCTTAATTTAGGTCAGTAAAGATATTTTGATACCTTGACAGGAATTGTTCATTTTTGTTTAGCTGGCTTAGTCCAAGCATTGTTGTTCATGAGTCCTCTAAGGGTAAAGAGACAGCAGAACTACACTGAAATTTACAAACATGATAACAAACTGCTATTCAGCATTGAGAAAGCATCATTAATTAATTATTAACCAAACTAAATTTAACGACTGTACAACTAGACAAATAAAGTCTAAAATGATCACACAAAGTCCCTACCTACACCACTGTTATTTAATATTTAAGCTTTTTTACTTTGTTTTGTTAAATGTTTTCCAAGATGCCACTCCAAAAGGCAGACAAGTAGGGTACTCTTTGAGTATGATTTTGGACTTAGTAATGTCCATGTTTTCCGTGCACACAATTGCATTCCATCCCAAAGGATCCTTAAGCAGTACTTTTATATTCCCTAAACTCTTGAGCACAGGATGTTGGTTAGGGAACTGCAGTTGATACTTGAACATCCTATAGCCATAATCTAACTTGAACCAACAAGCATCTCCAAGAGACATGTAATGACTGATGGGTCAACTTTCCTGTAACTTCATGTGAAGTGATAAATCAGTGTTAACTATTCCATATGAAGTTTGAAGTTCCTTTCTAACATTATTACTCCCTATGTCTTGGAATCACCCTTTAAATGTCTGAATACCCTGTTCAGACCATTGTGCAAGGAACTATAGGGTGACTGGAATGGACAAGGGTTAGATATTATGCCACAAGTGTCTAAACCAGTGGTTCTCAATCCATTCCTTAGGGCTCCCCCAATCCATTTTTGCTTCAACACAACTCACAACACATAGGGATGAAGGAAAAAAAATATGGACTGTCTGGGACTGAGTTGGGAACCACGGATTCTCAAACCAGTCCTCAGGGACCCCTAGAAAGTCACTAGGACCTTTGGGCCTTGAGCCACCTAATTTGGATATTAGTGGAGTACCGGTAAGGCGACAAAGTACTCAGAGTTTGGGCCGGTTGGGCCAGGAAAACCATTTTTAACTTTGAGTGCTTGGATCAGTCCAAAAATAGATGTAGAGGCCTCCAGAGGCATGCCGCGTAAGTGGACAGGAACAGGAAGTAGTTTTCAGGGAGTCTAGAAACATTTGCACAAGTGCACTCGGCTCGACCTCCTGATCTCTGTTGTGGTGTTATCTCACAACCGTAATTTTTGTTGTTAGGGTCAGATATTACCAAAGCTCTCAACTATTACCTATAACTCCTAGGAGTCATATCTCCTTGACCTTTGAGCCTGGAGCCACCAAACTCAGATATGAGTACTCATGGGACAACAAAGTGTCATGAGTTTGGTGGCTACATTGCCTTGCCTCCGACATACATTTTGCTGAGTAGCTGCCATAGGCCTGAAATAGAATGGTACACCCAGAAGTATCTCCTTGACCCTTTGACCCATAGGCCCCGTGCTCATATCAGTGCCGAAATGTACAATGGGTCCTTTAGGGGTGTAACAAATTACATATCTGAGCGCTGGCCCCCAGGAAGTACCTTTATGGAGGTCATAGAAACCCGGGACCTGTGCGCAAGTGCTCTGCTTAACCTCTCAAGCTCCACTTTGGTGTTATTTTACCATCCTGATCTTATTTGGTGTTCAGTGTTGGGGACTGATATTATCAAAGCGTCCCAAAGCATACCAAAGAGTCCGGTGGCGATCGGACGGTGTGAAAATGAACCAAGGCGCTTAGAGCTCACCTGACACCAGAGCACCCAGGAGTAGAGCAGCACTGGCTGTCTTCGTAATGGACATCTTCATGTTAAAGTCTATGGGAAAATTAGGGATCCAGACCAAATGGTGATGTGATTAAGTCAATGGAATTTTGTACAGAATGTTGCTAAAAGCCCTAACCTCTCCTTTAAAAACTTAAAAATAACACCATATTGTTCCATTACATTTCACACACAGGCTAATGCATCAGTTTAATTAAGAATGGAACTGACAATACACCAGTTTCACACTGTTCCAGAAAGGTGGCAACTTAACATTCTTACCAAACAGTTATGATCAAACAAAAAATGTTTAATCTAGTCAACCATGATATAATCTGTCTTTCAATGATAGAGGAACAATTCGTCAATCAGACAGGAAGCTTAGAAGTCAAGGCCTACACCTATTCCATATCTCACTGCTCTGTTTTCTACATGGCATAAATTTCACCTAGAGTAATATATACTACACATGAATTTACTTGTAGACACGTTTAAAAGATGGTCCTTTAATGGTTAACGGGTTCTTTGTATTGTGAATGATTTCTTTAGATTGTTGGAGAATGTGCTATAAATGGAACCATCTATAGCACATTCTCCAACAATCTAAAGAAATCTTTAACAATACAAAGAACACTTTAATCATACAAAGGGTTCTTTGAGTGTTCATGGGTTTATACAGAATCATTTTCTTTACTAAAGAACCCTTGAATAACCACCATTTTTAAGAGTGTACAGTCATCTGTTACAAATCACAGCAATTAAACATTTACTGTAGATGTCAATTACATGCCACCATTTTCTTTGTGAATTATAAGTCATTATAATTGAAAAAAAAGTATAAGTCATGTAAAAACCACACACAAAAGTCATTTTTGGAAAGGTGATTAACTATAACTTTTTGAACTATATTAAACTATATTAAATATATCTTTTGAATGTATTTATGGAAACATACCAGGTGACTAATTATAGTCAGCCAGTTGAAATAATGATCCTGATATACAGTGACAGGATATTACTATTAACTGTTTGGTGCTGATGAAAACACGTCTCTCATTTGAGATGTTTATTATATTATTTGGCCTATGGCATTTTTGTTCGCAATCACTAATATATAAGCCTAAATTATTCATATAAACATCATGTATAACTTGGTGTGTGTTCTTACCGTTCTGAACCTTGTAATTTGCATAGATGGATATAGAATGGTGTGTAGAATATGGAGTATCTGTTTGTTAATGTAAAAACATTTAGTGGTATGCTATATGTATTATTGTTTGTGTAGGAAGATTCTGTCCTACTGTTTGTTCAGAGAACATACAGGCAGTCAGCAGGAAAGATCTCCAGTTGTGCAATGCAGAGCACCTTGGCGGAATGAGCTGGTGGCTAAAGGTGTTCCTTCATGTCATGGGATGTTGGGGGTGGGGAATGAGAGGGGACAGAATTGTTCAGAATGTTCTCCAATAATATTACAATTCTCTTCTTTGTCACTGCCTCCACGAAGTCCAGAGACAGTGATTAGACTACACTTGTTTGCCAGATCATGGGTTTTTCACCGGGTGATTGGGGCACTTTTGGGGAATTACCCTGTGCATATCATTGCTGTCCAAAGAAAAACAAATATCTCCAAAATGGTAACTTTACAGGACAGAGCAAAAATGTTTGCAATTTTAATATTTTAATGTAAGTAAATACAACGCGGTTTTATTCCAAGCAATTTTGAAGCAGTTCTATCAGTCCAGTCTTCCTGAATGTTTCACACAATGTAAAGGCCAGCTGCAGAGTTCAAATAAAATTTGTAAAAAATGGAGATACTTGTTTTATTATGCATGTAGTTCCTCATTAAAATGAATTTTTACTGAATATTTGTTATGTAGCTCGCAAAATAGTTTGAACACAGCACATTATTTATTTACTGTTGACACCTCTCATAGGGAACACTTGCTTTTTTTGACTTGCATGACATATCCAAAATGTGAAAATATTAAATTGGCATTACTTGCCTTTACCTACATGCTCTCATGCACTGTTCATGCCTTTTACTTGAAATATATAAAATGTATCACACAGACCAAATAACGTCAGTATTCATAACTTTTATTGTACATGCACGTGATGTCAGACAACATATACATCTATATTCATATTCATTCAAAAGCATAAAGGCACAACTGCAGAAAGTTTACAGAACCCTAAGTAGATTATTAAAACTTCAAAAAGCTTGATGACATTACATATCAAATGACTACATAAACAAATATACATTTATTTTATATTTACTTTATATTGCACTTAAACTCATGTCACATGTGGTCATAATAGAAAATACAACACCCTGATTTTTTCTAGTAAATGTGGTCATATGGATCTGTCTTGTGTTAGTCTACTATAGTGATATTAATATGTGGTAGTAAAGGTCTGTTGTGCTACTGTACTGTAGTGATATTAATATGTGGTAGCAAAGGTCTGTTGTGCTACTGTACTATAGTGATATTAACA
Organism: Colossoma macropomum; assembly: GCF_904425465.1. Lineage (NCBI taxonomy): Eukaryota > Metazoa > Chordata > Actinopteri > Characiformes > Serrasalmidae > Colossoma > Colossoma macropomum. The sequence goes on from NW_023495366.1 coordinate 118,969, forward strand.
TGTTAGTAAAGGTCTGTCTTGTGTAAGTCTACAGTAGTGATATTAATATGTGGTAATATTAATAGTCTGTCTTGTGCTTGTATGTTTCAGTGCTATAAACATGTTATATTAAGATTTACAATAGGGCCATATGAACATCTAAAACAAAGTATGTCTTTTAAGCTGAGCTCTATGGAAAACAATTACACAATGCAAGTGTCATCATCTGAGCTTTGAGAACTACTGTCATAATGCTCATCGCTCGAAGTCTGCAGCAAGAAGTTGCTGCCATCATTTGATTCAGAAAAAAAATTTGCAGATATGAGTCTCTCACACGCTTCTGAACAATTTTAGTTTCCCACAGCCTTCTCCAGATGACACACAGAAGTCCTTTGGAACTTTCCTCTGTCAGACTCCACTGGGAATCTTAATAGCAACAAAACATACATCACACTGTGTAACACAAACAAATTTATATTCAACTGAATTTCCTCAGCATTGAAATGACAATTGCAGTAGTTAACTTTATGAACAGTCATGTATGTTCATGTTGTGTAATGTATGCTGTATAATATTAGAATACACTGTCTTACTTTTCATTGTGTGATCAGAAACCAGGAGGAATGACAGCTCCTTCAGGATGGCTGCACGAGCTGTTAGAAACTTCCAATGTTGATCCATCTCCCTCACCAATATCTGCTTCTCTTCGTTCAGTCTTCTCACAGACATGATGTTGTCAAACACCATTTTCTTTGTCCTTAAATCAACAGAATCTAAAATGCATAAATACAGGTGCAAATAAACTCACTGACAAAAAAAAAACAAGCTTGTAAGAGGGTTAGAGCAAGTGTTGCCCATCTTATCCACAAAGTGCTGATGTGATTGCAGAATTTCATTTCAACCAATAAGGAGCACACCCCATATAACAAATGAACTGTTTAATATATACTGATTAAATAAATGGAATCAGATATGCTTCTGCTTGATTACAATTAACTTTAACTTATCTGCCATCACACTGACATTTTGTGAATAAGAAGTGTCAGGGTTGGGAAAAAGGACAATGCATCTCTACTTGAGTAAAAGCTTAAGTATATCTATATTTCTAATGTAGGTCTATAGAAATACTTGCTTGGCAATATACCCAACTATCAAAAGTAAAAATATTTTGTTATTACACACACTGTGTAGTATTACTTTTATGAACAAGTTCTATAAAGGAGACTTGGGTGGCTGCAGGCTTTTGTGTATGCAGTCAGAAATCTCCTTAATGAAACATGTCAATCAAAATATTACACAGTAGCTACATTAAGGCAAAGTGCTTTCACATAAGTACATTCATAATCAAGTACTTTTGTATGTACTTTTAAATGAAGTATTATTACTAAAACTCTACTTTTAGAAAATCTAGCCCACAAGTACTAGACTAAATCAAGTAATATTTTCAAATGTATTTAATTTCATTTTCCTTTCTCTGTCTGCTTGTCTTTTTCATCTCTGTCCTCACGGATTACTGAAATAGCACACATTAAACATACGTTATAAAAGTCTGCGTCTACCAAAACCCAGCTAACGGGTATTATTTGTGCTTTAGATTAATAATCTACGTTTTACTCAGCTACATTTTAGTCAGTAATATATAATGACCAGTTTGTTTTGTGTTTAAGTTCATTGTTATGCTTTGCTGTTATTATCGTTTTGCTGCATTTACCTCATGTGTCTGTTTTGTTTTAGATCAGAAATCATCTGAAGCTGAGCAACTGGTGAGACTCAAGTTTTAATTTTTTAAATAAAACTATATGAATGTCAGACAGATGTTTAGATTTGGTGGGTATTTCAAACAAATATATTTCATGAAGTATTTATTGTAATACAGAAGCACAGAATGTTTAGGTAAAGCTGGGTTAGAGTACTCAAATATCTGCACTTTATTCATTCAATTTATTAATATGTAATTTTAACTACAGTTGTGTTCAAAATATCGATATGGCAATATCACCAACACTGTATCAATATTTATGAATTTACTTCTTCACAGTGCTTTAATGTGTAATACTGCAGGTCTCAGAGCGCTACAATTTATAGCATACAGCATGTGGTAAACATGATCTAATAGAGTTTAGCTCTTATTAATAATCATTTCATGTAATAGTTCTCTGTGAGAGAGATTAGAGACATTGAACTCTTCAAACGTCTGGTTCTTGTCACTGCCACTGTGAACAACTCTGACTCTGTAAGTTTTCCCACAATGGAACATTTTGTATCAAACTACTTTTTTGCATCTTAATGATGAAGTTGTGCCTAAAAATTGTGTAGTTCTCCTTTAACACAGCTTTTAACAGATACAGATATCAGTATTAAGCTCACACCTGTCTCAACAGCAAATGATCATTTCTGTCACGTGTTGACTGAGGCATGTTCGAGGATGAAAACAATATAATTGTGAATTATCTAATCAACTTTGTTGTTTTCAATCCTTCCAAAGGAACATCCTCTCTTTGGGCCTCATCCAGTATAGTGGCAGTCCATATCATTCTCAACACTCAACTGTGCTCTTACCCAAGTGGCCTCATCTTGATGCTTCTTTCATTACACTGAACATCATTGTCTGAACATCAGCTATGCATGTGAGCTGGGTGACACGCTGGAGTTCATGCATAGGTATTATTTAAAGCCTTGTCACATTTCTTGTGTACTAAATGCCTGAGTTGATTTTAGATGAGTAAAATTATGTATACTGTACATAATATTCTACTTATAAAGGGAATATATAATGCTTTCCCTTTTATGTAGTATGTTATGTAGCTTTTTGTGCGTGTAAGATACAAAGCTGAAAGTATATGCCAGAGGGAGAAACCCTCTCCCACAGAAACCACTTTTCTCAGCTTCCTGAGGGCTGGAGTTCCCCAGCCCTTTTCCTTTGTTACAAGATGATGTAATCCCATAACACAATCCTCATTGCCCACCTACCAGCGAGCTTGGCATGCCCTCACACAACGCAACGCATCTACCGGAGGCCGAGTATTGGCGGAACCGCTCTGGCGCTTACACATTCATTCATTCTGATTGCTCACTGCATACAGTTTTATAAATATATGATTGTTACAGGCTCATTTACACACTATACCTTCTGTGATATCAGTATTGCAGCAGTACATACCATAATAATGATTAATGGATGATATATTGTGTAGCCCTATCATACACTGATGTTTAGCAACTGATTTTGATGTGTTGGCATATAGAACCTACTAAAATGACTGAAATCCATTGAAAGCAGGTTTGGGAAATGACTCAGCCACACCCAGTGTCCAACACTATAACCCAACCATAACATGCAGGACTACGCTGGAAAATGTGTAGAGAAGAGAAATGCACTGATCAACCACTTCAATAAGTACACCTCCCTGTTTCTACATTCGTTCTCCATTTTATCAGCTCCACTCACCATACAGGAGCACTCTGTAGTTCTACAATCACAGATTGCAGTCCATCTGTTTCTCTGCATACTTTGTTAACCCCCTTTCACACTATTCTTTACTTGTCAGGACCCCACGGGACCACCACAGAGCAGGTATTATTTGGGTAACGGGTCATTCTCATCACTGCAGTGACACTGACATGGTGGTGGTGTGTTAGTGTGTGCTGCACTGGAAAGAGTGGATCAGACACAGCAGTGCTGCTGGAGTTTTTAAACACCTTAGCGTCACTGCTGGACTGGGAATAGCCCACCAACCAGAAACATCCAGCCTACAGTGTCCTGTGGGCAGCGTCCTGTAACCACTGATGAAGGACTAGTGGGTGATCAACACAAACTGTGCAGCAACACTATGTGCTACTGTCACTGACTTTACATCTACAAGGTGGACCAACTAGGTAGTTTAATAGAGTGGACAGTGTCTAATAAAGTGTCTACTAGAGTGGACAATGAGTGGACGCTCCAGCAGTACTACTGTGTCTCATACACTTGTACCAGCACAACACATACTAATACACCACTAACATGTCAGCATCACTGCAGTGCTAAAGATGGGCTAACAAAGTATGCTGAGTAGAACTACAAAGTGCACCTATATGGTACATGGAGCTGATGTACAAAGATGTGTACTTATGAAGTGATTGATCTGGGTATATACACATCTGAAACCTCAGCAGTAAGTGTGTTTTTATGTTTTTAAACTTTGATGGTCCTGCATTCTATATTATTTTGCTTGTTGTGGTCTAAATCTGGGTATTCTTCCAGCTATAATACACAGTACAGTAGAGACCCATTGCAGACTAACTGCCCTCGCTACTGCTACCTGCATCGGACAAGTTGCCGACCCTCAATTACCAACTACATTGATGTTTATATAGACTCTAACTATTAACCTTCTAATTGCTGCTATTATAATTATGGTTATTACTACTACTATGAACCATCATTATTTCTCTCATTAATTTCACTGTCACCACTATGATTAGATCAGCATAATTAGAGACTCATATGGTGTTACCGTGAATAACTTATATGTAGTTTGACCAGAGGAGGATGGGTCCCCCTGCGTGAGTCTGGTTCCCCCCAAGGTTTCTTCCTGCCACTGTCACCTTCGGCTTGGCTTTGGGGTTCTTATTCTTATTTTTATGGATTCTTGTTACTGGATTTCTGTAAAGCTGCTTTGAGACAACATCAGTTGGAAAAAGCGCTATATAAATAAATTTGATTTGATTTGATTTGAGTAGAGAAGAATTTTAATGTAGATAGTCTAAAAGTTTTGTCAAATACTACACATATATGATGAAATGTTTTATGGAACATGAAGTGAAAAATGTAAGTTTAACAATGGTGATAAAAAGCATGTGGCTGGGGAGTAATAAAGGGAGTATGGGTATCTTTCTGTTACTAAGTGATTAGCTTTCTGGAGTCTAATAAATATTATTAGTCTAAACTGTTTTACTCTGTATTTTAGCCACTTTTTATTCTATAAATATTTTTGAGAATATTTTTATTCTTTATTCTTACGTATATTTGGGTGAATGTCTACAGGTGTGGATGTTTGCATGCCTGTTTTACAGTGTGCATGCGTGGTAGATGTCCATATTACTGTGAAACTTAAAACTGGGTGACAAGTGTGAAACTTCTATTGTCATTTAATGTGTAACCGGGAGGTACTGTTTAACCAAAAATAATTCCTTGTGCAAATATACTTGGGCGATAAATCCTGATTTTGATTCTAAAGGTGTAATCAACCCAACTGTAAATTATCAGTATGTGGAAAACCACTTGGTAAACATTTCTAAAATGCCTTTTTTTGACTTGTATATACTTACTATTAGAGCTGGGTGACATGGCCAAAAATCTTATCGCAATAAAAATTTTCATATCGTTCGATATTGATACTTATCACGATAAATGTCAAATTATTATTTCTTGCAAGTTTGAAGGCTGATTTTTGCTCCTGGGTGGTCAGTTGCTGTTTTAAACCATTATTTATGGTCAGAACATGACAAAACACTTGCCAAACAGAAGAACACAACAAATCTGTCTTGGGAGATTGGGAGAAAGTTTCTGGTGAGCTGTTTTTACCAGCTGGAAAAGCACGGTCGTAATTTTTGTAAGAGTCATAATTTAAGAAAGAAAACAGATTATTTTAGCTGTCTGGTGACGAGTGCTAGGCTACCTGGTTACAAGTGCTAAACTGTTTAGTTTCTCAACAACCTCAACTTAGTACAAACAGCAAACATTAGCTGGCTCAGTACGTCAGTGATGGATCACACCGCCTTACTGCCATCACTCCTACTGCATCCATGTCAGAACATATCACAGTATTCAAACACCAGCTAGCAGACGACCGGGTTTCTCTATGCTGTCATAGTAGTTTGAAGGGTGAACGCTCGCTGTGTAAAAGCATTAACTGCAGCGTGAATCTCACACCAGACAAACGGAGTCCTCCTTTTAGATATATTTAAACTGAAAACATTGCTTTTTTTGTCTTTTTTGATCTACAGTATCATCAATTCGCCATGTTGTGCGAGTGACGGAGCGCTGCCTCAAATTAGCCAGCTGCTAAAAACAGCTAACCTAGCCTGGAAAGATAGCGCTCTCCTGGGCTCCAATGCCACACAGTATCCCCATCATCTTTCACTTTTGTTGCTTGTGAAAAAAACAAATACTAAAATATGACTGAGCGCTGTAACTGCGCTGTCGTTGTGAAGAGCAGACATGATTTAACACTGCTAAAGCTGGTTAGGATGTACAGAAAGAGGTGAGTTTACTTTAGGACAGTACAGTTACGCCACTTATCTCGTCACTCACACTTGGTCACAGGAGAACAGATCGCCTTTCGCTCCACTCAAACGGGGAATATATAACTCCACGTTTCAGACGTTGCTAAAGTATATTTGGCGACTTCTTTTACTCGTCGCCCCCAAATCATGTCGAAAACCTCGGAAGTGTGCCCCCTCGTGGCAAAAGCAGAGTAGTGTCGCTTTCCTTGCAGTAGGAAACGCCACGGCGGTCACTAGAACGTGGAAGTGTGAGAATGACGATGACATTTATCGAACCTTTTATCGAAGGAAAAGTTATATTGCGATAATTATCATTATCATTTTATCGCCCAGCCCTACTTACTATATAAGTATATTTATACTTACTGTAATACGGGCAGAGTCTATCACCCGGCTGGCGTTTCTGTGCTTCAGGGTGGTCTCTCCCTATTGTCCAGCCAGAAGTTGGACTTCCCTCTCTTTGCATCTCTGCCTTAAACTTAAGTTTGCGAAACAGTGTCTGCAACTTTTGGAATTGGCAGAATTTCGCTTCTGGCAGTGAGGACAGGGCCACATTTTTGGCTTTGTCATTATTCCTGGAAAAAAAGCAAACAATTTGTGGATAGTCAAGATTTTACACAAGCTCTCAATGTTCAATATTTACAGCCTATGTTCCCTGGCCACCATATCAGAAACATTGCTGTACAATCAGATACCATAGGACATCCCTATCTACAGCTTTTCATTCCAGCAAAGAAGGTAATGATCAATAGTTGAATACTGAGATCAACAGATTTAACAACTGGAAGCAGGCGAGCTCATGCTTGTTTGGAATGCAGCTCTGCAGCCAGACCAGTCCTGTGCAGAGCAAACCTGACAGTGAAGCCCATTTAAAAATCACACTCCATTAAATGTAAAAAAGGGGGAAATGTACTTATAAGTGAAATACATAATATCAATTAATGTTCAGTAAAGTACTCCTTTATCACTTAATAAATGTATGAAAGTTATGCTTTTGGGCCCTTGAGAACAGTCCGGTTTACTCAGTAGGTAGACTAAAACATTTCCACGAGGGGCTCGCTGGCTGACTAGCTAGCTAATGGTTCCCTGTTCCATTAGTTTTGATAGTATGCAATGTGTATTTACAGTCAACAGACACTGCAACAACCACAGCAAAACGAACCAATACACACCGTATTACCGACTGTTAAACCAATGTAAAGCACAATCCCACGGAGCCCGATCTACATAGCTAAGCTAGGTTACACAGTCTACATAATAACATTAATGACACCAAAAACACATGATTAGAAGCCGGGGGACCACAGAGACTCAATCCTGAATATTAATTCATCAATAATAATACAATTAGAAACTCCAGCTAAATTAGTAAAATAAGCTAATTGTACAGTGACTAATTTAGAGTGACCCGGCTGAGACGGCGCGAGGAGCTAATTAGCTACGTAACGGACGTTAGCTAAAGGATTTAGCACAGGCTAAGCCAGCTAACTAGCCAGCTAGCTAAAGTTGCCATGGGGTCTATGAGACTGACCTGAGGTCGACTGTTTAGTTGACCAAAATCAGCTGGTTATGTAGTTATAATTTACAAGATATGACAGTAACAACTACTGAAACGGACCCTTTACTCATGAAGGCCGAGTCACCTGTAAAAAGCTCAGAGCTGTGTCTGCGTTATGCTCGCTCACTCACAGCGCTGAAACGAGGACACTGAGAACATCGCCTGGATTTACGGCACGAGATGGAAAAGCATTAAAAATGATATTTTTGATAAAAAATAATCTGAGGACAGTCCCAGCGCTTTGTTCAACAATACAACAGCAACTACTCTTCAAAACCTGACAGTAACACTGAACTAAATATCTATAGAATCATTTCTGCAGATTCAACACCCGGATGTTCTGGTTGTCCAACATGGTGACCGAAAAAAAATACCACCAAAATTTACATAAAAAATAAAAAAGATTAAAACAGACAAGTGTCTCCCGACCAACAGTCCCGTGTACATATATATAGTAAAGCTGAGTGTGATGAAAGTGATTATCAGACCTGTGTTGATCTCTTTTCGACGAACCGATCAGCAGAAGCGCTTTCATGCAGTGAAAGGAGCGCCGAGCGCGCCAGAGCAGCGACGCAGAGGGGCGACTAACTTAACGGAGATTTCAACAAAAACCGTGGAAAACACATCTCTAAACATATTAAACAGTTATAAAACATTCATAAATGAAGCATGAAATCGGGGTAAAAGTCTACTGACTATAGGCGAAGGAATTCCGATTCACTGACAGCCTAAACTTCATTACATCTTGAATGAACTTGAGGGAAATAAACTGTTTTATGGCCGTTATTTAAGATAGGAATGAAGAAAAATGACAAAAGTGACTTGTAGACACACAATATTCAACAAATACCAGATGAAATGGAGGCTCCTAAATACGGGTCGATGTTTTCTGTAGTTCACCGTCGAGTTTAGACGCAGGAGAGTTTAGCTTGATGTCTGTGGGAATCCGTGCACCTCAAATACCTGACGCGAAAGGGCGCCTTCAGCGGGCAGATACTGACCCCAAGGGGTTCTGCCCAAACTTCAAAACATGACGAGTTAGGAATGAGAACTGAGCTGTATAAGAAAACAATGAGCTCTTACACTTTTCTTATGGAAATATTATCCCGCTGAGACTGAGGTGAGATGAGTCAGACACAGAGGAGTTCATCCATATATGTAACAGTATTTTGATCAAATTTGAGTTTTATTTCTCAGGAGCCGAATTTCAGAAACAGGAGAAAATGGTTTAAGTCTCTCTCTGTTTGTTTAATGCTATTGGAAAACTATAGAGATGTGGAGAGAAGATAGGAGTTAGCTAACTGATGTTTTTTAATCTAGCAAGCTAATGTGGCAGGTGGTCAATCAACCACTGTCCACTGTTTGAATTGGAGTGAGAGAAGCGAGCTGTTGTGCCATTGGAAGGCCATTGTGTTGATATTAACCTGTTCAACTCCTTGAGACCACCAGTGGTTCCAAAACGCACTTCGTCATATTCTTCCTAACTTTCATATTTCATAAGCTACATTCAAAAGGTGGGTGTCATGAGAGCTGTAACTGTCTCCAGTCAAATAGATGGGTGATGTAATTTTAAACCCTTACAATAAAAGAAGCTGAACTCACAATTTTTTTTTTTCTATTGAAAGTCGACCCATTTTTCCACAAATGTGGGCTATAAACTATAAACAGATGGCGTCTCTTCAGTGATCTGCTCTGTAAAAATTATTTTTATAAAATAATACAAAAAGCATCAAAGATTTTTGGCTTTCAGCAGTAAACTGTTCATTTGAGTGGAGCTTTTACAAAAAAATAAAAAAATAAAAATAGAAATGTACTTTTATATTATGCAGTTACCGAATAATTTGCCTTACGATTTGGTCACGTAAATTCAGATCAACAAACCAAAATCAACCCTGGAGAATAAGAGGTTAAAGCCAGTGTGCTATATTAGTACTGTATGTATGTGTATCAGTTAATTAATGTGATAGAATGATAGAAGATATGAAAAAATGTGGGAGGGGTCTCAGTGGGTATAACTGCTCTCATTGGGCTCTGATCCTAGAATCGCCCCTGGGCCTACCAAACATTTGTGCCCTGATATTGTGTGATGATCCAGGCCTGGCTATGGCTAGCTATTAACTTTACATAAACAGATATAAGGAGAGCTGCAGGTTTTTGCTGGGCATTAATTAAATTTGATTTATTTTAAAAATGATGTTGACATCTTGAAGAAGAGTGTGTGCAGCAGGCTGAATGAACTTTGTGAGGTTAGCTAGAAGCAAGCTATCTCCTTAGCTCAGGGTCAGCAACATGCGGCTCTTTTACTGCCCTGTTGTGGCTCCACAGCAGAATTAGATTTGTAGGTAAAATAAAATAATCCTCCTTTACAGTAAAATAAAGCTCTGCTGATCGTTCAACACAGTTTAACAGTAAATGGTCTTAAACTCTGGAGTTAATGTAGAACTGCTAATTCACCATTTAACCCTGAAGAAATCTGTGAACAAAAAGACAAAGAGAGAGATTTAAGATGAACATCAATAATTTGGAGACAAAAGGACTTATTTGCATTTATAATCACTCCAGCTGGTTTCCTATTACGTTTAATCTGCAACGAGAAGCTGACAATCACTAAAAAGTCACAAAGCTGAAGTCATTTCCTTGTTTCGCCTGCTTGAATTTTCCCGTTCCACCATAAATGATGCCGCAGTTACATTCTGGTGCCTCAGGCACCATTTAAGGTGGAACGGGAAAATCTGAACAAGAAGCTGACGAATGAGAAGTGACTTCAGCCTCGTAAAAAGTCAAACATGGACATTTTACAAGAAATTATTCTACTTTTGTGGAAAAGTTTCCTGCCGGAGATGTGAAGGAAGCGGCTATAGCTGAGCTAAAGCTTAAAGCAGAGCAAAGTAAGTCTGTGTTTTTGTTTATTTTTACCTTATATCAGTACATCAGCTCATACTGAGACATATTTACAGCCAAGATGGTAAAATGGACATAAAATGTTGTGGCCCGAGGTGGTTTGATTTTTTTTTTTTTGAAAGTACAAAATGGCTCTTCTTGACATTTGGGTTGCCGACACCTGCGTTGGCTATTAGTCTAGGGAAAAATCAAGTGAACTGTCCGCAGGACCAAAGTTGCATAGAAAGGAGTACAGATTTGACCAGAATGACATACAACCTACTCCTTCCTGACCCCAATCTCCACCTATAAGGACAGCTATTGGCTCATGAGCTGCTGAATGTTTTTGTTTTTTGTTTTTTGCTTGCTGGTGAAACATCTCCATGAAATAGGGTGTGCTTTGTGTTACAGGAGGGCAGTTTGGGACGTGTCCATTCCATTTTCTTTAGCTTGCACCCCCATAGTGAAAATGTAAGCTCCGCCCCTGCTGACAGATTTAAATGATGTTCACTGTGATTGGCTGTTTGTTTGCAATTGAAGAGCTGAATGGACTGTTGGGTTTTACAGCAGGTGCAGTTTTAGAGAGTAACACAGAAGTAAAGTAATGAGTAGTGAGGTTTATATGATTCTATATGGAACCATGTACTAAATAGACTAATAGGATATAAATAGACACATGAACACTCAAAGAACCCTTTGGATGATTAAAGTGTTCTTTGCATCAAGAAAGCATTCTTCAGATTGATGGACAATGTGCATAAAGAACTTTTTCGGTGCTATATAGAACCCTATGCTAAAGGGTTTTATATAGAACCATGAACACTCAAAGAATCCTTTGCACGATTAAAATGTTCTTTGCATCATGAAAGGATTCTTCAGATGTGCTATAAGGGTTCTAGAAAGAACCAAGGGTTCTATATAGCACCTAAAAGGGTTCTTCTATTGTTCTATTGTTTCTAGTGTAAGTCTTGCAACACTTGCCAGGCAGCCATTGTAAATAAGAATATGTTCTTAATGGCTTGTCTGGTTAAAGTAAAGGCTAAATAAATAAATAAAAAGCTTGACGTTGTAACAATAGAAGAACCCTTTTGGATGCTGTACAGAACCATTTTCAAAAAGGTTCTATATAGAACCATCCACAGCACATTCTCTATCAGTCTAAAACTCTCTCATGATGCAAAGAACCCTTTAATCATGCAAACCAATGTGCCCTGAAATCATTTCATTCTAACAGTAAGGCACACTGATGACGTGTATACACTTCGCCATTCGTTTCGTGTCTAAACACCATGATGGGGGGCAACAACCAGGTCACAGCAGAGGCTGCTGCACTGCTGCATAATTTACTTGGTTCCTCTGTATTAATTAACTCCATTGCAAATTCAGCTGAGAGAAGAGTTTCAACACCTGTAAGTCGTTCAGATGAAAATGAATCAGACCTCAGCAGTTTGTTCCAGCCTAACGTTACATCATGGAATATGGGACCAAGAAATGTAACGGCAGCTCAGCCCAGTACACCGGTGGCGAATACCTCTCCCCAGCCACCGTGGAGTCAAGTTTTCATCAGTTGCAGTCTATACGCTTTCAGACTCTACAATGATATGGGAACAGGGGGTCAAAAGGAAAGAAAAGGTAGGGAAAATTGCATTGTTTTTTCTTTATAAGCCCACACTGTGAAAAGATTCCGAAAATGCTTAAAATGTAACGGAAATGTTAGTTAGCTGCCTAATCACTTAACTAGATGTTTGCTTTGGCTGATGCACACCGCGTAGAAAATCGACTGGTAAGTAGTAATATTAATATTAATTGGAGTCTGCACCAAATTATCATTAAAAAGACAACAAAGCGTTTGAAACATTCAATTATTAGGCTATAGTAATGATATGCGCATGCTCAGTAGGACCGCTCGGCGGGTAGGACAAGCTGATAGAATGCCTGGCCCCACTCGTTTTACGTGCTAGCCAGCTAGCTAGCTAATTAACTACTAGCACAAAAAGGAAAGTCTGGGTGCTTGCCTTTTTGGTGCTATACAGAACCATGTAATGGAGAACAACACGTTCTCTGTTAATCTGCAGAACAATTTCACCATGCAATGAACAAATTATGGATGAAATCATTCTTCAGATTAATGGAGAACATGTGTAAGAACCTTTTTGTAAGTGGTTCTATGTAGCACCAAAAAGGGTTCTGCTATTGTATACAAGTTTGACATCGTAACAGTAGCAGAATGCTTTTTGGTGCTGTATAGAACCATATACAACACATTCTCCATCAATCTGAAGAACCTTTTCACCATCCAAAGAACCATTTAATCAGGCAAACGGTTTTATATAAAATTCATGGTTCTAAATAGAACCATTTCCTTTATAAACTTTACTTTCAGTTTGTTCCTACACAAATAAAAAGCCGCCACAGTATTTTATTTAGTTACTTCACACCTCTGATCATGTGATCGGTCAACGTTGTTCCTGATGAACAATCTTAAGTTTGGTTTTGTTGTTAAATATTCTACATAATTAATTTCTTCATGACCGTTTTCCAGCCTCTCTTTATTTGTTTTTGTTACAGTGCCTTTAATGCTGATATATATATGTATATATATATATATATATATATATATATATATATATATATATATATATATATATATATGTAAATAAGCTCTGTTGTGATTGCCTGTCCTGTACTGTGCATCGTTCAAAAATCAGTTTAATTCAGTTTTGAATGGGCAGGGCTAAACTGCTGTAGACTGAATAGGTGGATACATACATGAATAGATTGCAGCTATTTTTCAAAAGTGAGGAAAAACCTTTTCTATGATATGAAGCCTTTAAATAAATGACAGCTCTAATAAACCCTGAAATATCTGAAAATGGATTACAGTAACAATGAAGAATGAAGAGGCTAAAAGATATTTTTAATATTTTATTTTTTTGTTTTTGATAATGCTTTTGTGTGTGTGTGTGAGTGTGTATGAGTGCGTGTTCCATTTTTTTCAATAAGTGTGTCAGTTTTTGTGTATGTCAGTTCTTTGTTCTGTGTGTGTGATTTCTTCTTTTCAGTGTGTGTGTGTGTGTGTGTGTGTGTGTGTGTGTGTGAGTGTTTGATTTTGTGTGTGTGTATGTGTGGGTGTGCATGTGTGTGTGCATGTGTGTGTAAATTTTTCTTTTCAATATGTGTGTGTGTGAGAGAGAGAGAGAGATTTTTTTTTCAATGTGCGTTTTTCTGTAATTGTGTGCGTGTGTGTCATTTTTTTGTTCTGTGTATTTGTGTATGTCATTTTGTGCATGTGATTTCTTCTTTGTGGGTGTCTGTGAGTGTGTGTGTGTGTGTGTGTCATATTGTGTGTGTATGTTGTTTCTTTTTTCTGTGTGTTATTTTGTGTGTGTGTTCTTTTTAAATGTGTGTTTTGTGTATAAGAGGGTCAGTTCTTTTTTCTGTGTGTGTGTCATGCTGTGTATGTGTGTGTGTGTGTGTGTGTGTGTGTGTGTGTGATGTCTATGGGTGGCCATTTAGGGAGAAATACACTGAAGCATTCACACAACACTGAAATACTCGCACACGCCACCAAAACACTCGCACACACTGCCGAAACACTCACACACACCACCGAAACACTCGCACACACCACTGAAATACTCGCACACACCACGAAACACTCGCACACACCACGAAACACTCGCGCACACCACGAAACACTCACACACACCGCTGAAACACTCACACACACCGCCGGAACACTCGCACACACCGCTGAAACACTCGCACATGCCACTGAAACACTCGCACACGCCACTGAAACACACACACACACTACTGAAACACTCACACACAAGTGAAACACTCACACACACAACTGAAACACACACACTGCGGGAAATTCACACACACGGCCAAAATACTCACACAAGCTACTGAAAAAACTCACACAGACCACCAAAACACTCACACGCCACCAAAACACTCACACACCACCAAAAAATTCACAAACACCACTGAGACACTCACATACACACAAGCTGCCAAAACACTCACACACGCCACTGAAAGACTCACATACGCCACTGAAACACACACATATGCTACTGAAACACACACACACGCTAATGAAACACTCGCACATGCCACCAAAACACTCGCACACACTGCCGAAACACTCACACACACCACCGAAACACTCGCACACACTGGCGAAACACTTGCACACACCACGAAACACTCGCACACACCACGAAACACTCGCACACACCGCCAAAACACTCACACACACCGCCGAAACACTCACACACACCGCCGAAACACTCGCACCCACCGCTGAAACACTCGCACACGCCACTGAAACACTCGCACACGCCACTGAAACACACACACACACTACTGAAACACTCACACACAAGTGAAACACTCACACACACAACTGAAACACTCACACTGCCAAAAATTCACACACACGGCCAAAATACTCCCACACGCCATGAAAACACTCACACACACCACCAAAACACTCACACAAGCTACTGAAAAAACTCACACAGACCAACAAAACACTCACACGCCACCAAAACACTCACACACTGCCAAAAAATTCACAAACACCACTGAGACACTCACATACACACAAGCTGCCAAAACACTCACACACGCCACTGAAAGACTCACATACGCCACTGAAACACACACATACGCTACTGAAACACACACACACGCTAATGAAACACTCACACACACCACTGAAACACTCATGCATGCTACTGAAACACTCGCACACGCCACCAAAACACTCGCACACACTGCCGAAACACTCACACACACCACCGAAACACTCGCACACACTGGCGAAACACTTGCACACACCACGAAACACTCGCACACACCACGAAACACTCGCACACACCGCCAAAACACTCACACACACCGCCGAAACACTCACACCCACCGCTGAAACACTCGCACACGCCACTGAAACACTCGCACACGCCACTGAAACACTCACACACGCTACTGAAACACTCACACACACAAGTGAAACACTCACACACACCACCGAAACACTCACACAAGCTACTGAAACACTCACACAGACCAACAAAACACTCACACATGCCACCAAAACACTCACACACCGCCAAAAAATTCACAAACACCACTGAGACACTCACATACACACAAGCTGCCAAAACACTCACACATGCCACTGAAACACTCGCACACACCACTGGAACACTCACACACACACCACTGAAACACTCATGCACGCCACTGAAACACTCGTACTCACCAATGAAACACTCACACACACCACCGAAACACTTGCTCACACCAACGCAACACTCAAGCACACCATCGAAACACTCAAGCACACCACTGAAACACTCACACACACCACCGAAACACTCGCACACACCACCGAAACACTCACGCACACCACCGAAAAACTCGAGCACACCACCGCAACGCTCACACACACCACCGAAACCCTCACGCACACCACTGAAACACTGAAATTTCTTCTTTTAAATATGTTTGCGTGTCAGTTTTTGTGTGTGTGTCATTTCTTTGTTCTATGTTTGTGTCTGTGTGTGTGTCATTTTGAGTATGTGTGATTTCATCTTTTAAATGTGTTTTAAATTTTATAAAATATTTAAAATGTGTTTTTCTTGTCAATACGTGTGTGTGAGATTTCCTTTCAATGTGTTTTTTGTGTGTGATTTTGTTTGTGTATGTGCGTGGGTGTGTGCATGTATGTTGTTTTTTGTTCTGTGTGTGTTTGTGTATGTCATTTTGGGTATGTACACTATATTTCCAAAAGTATTCAGTCACCCATCCAAATCATTGAATTCAGGTGTTCCAATCACTTCCATGGCCACAGGTGTATAAAACCAAACACCTAGACATGCAGACTGCTTCTACAAACATTAGTGAAAGAATGGGTCGCTCTCAGGAGCTCAGTGAATTCCAGTGTGGTGCTGTGATAGGATGACACCTGTGCAACAAGTCCAGTCGTGAGATTTCCTCACTACTAAATATTCCACAGTCAACTGTCGGTGGTATTATAACAAAGTAGAAGTGATTGGGAACGACAGAAACTCAGCAACGAAGTGGTCGGCCACGTAAAATGACAGAGCGGGGTCAGCGGATGCTGAGGCACATAGTGCGCAGAAGTCGCCAACTTTCTGCAGAGTCAATCGCTACAGACCTGAAAACTTCAAACGTTCTTCAGATTAGCTCAAGAACAGTGTAGAGAGCTTCATGGAATGGGTTTCCATGGCCGAGCAGCTGCATCCAAGCCTTACATCACCAAGCACAATGCAAAGCGTCAAATGCAGTGGTGTAAAATGGCGCTACTGGAGCAGTGGAGATGTGTTCTCTGGAGTGACGAATCATGCTTCTCCGTCTGGCAATCCGATGGACGAATCTGGGTTTGGTGGTTACCAGGAGAATGGTACTTGTCTGACTGAATTGACTGAATTTTGCAAAGTGTAAAGTTTGGTGGAGGGGGGGATTATGGTGTGGTGTTGTTTTTCAGGAGTTGGGCTCGGCCCCTTAGTTCCAGTTTTTTTTTTTTTATCACACGATACCATCAATGCTAGGAGGGTGAAGGCTAACACAGGCTTCCTCCGAGACCTGTGAAGCCAACCACCGCACCTATTTGAACTGCCACTGACGCAACATCATTGGACAGTTGAACGCGCTCAGAGGAAAGCGCCAACCGCCAGTTCTGTTACGTCAGCTAACAGATGCCTGTGCTGACTTTAATCGCGTTGGGTGATGGGGGGAGAGGGAGGGGCCATCCTACCCACCCAGAGAGAGCGAGGCCAATTGTGCTCTCTTGGACTCCCGGCTACGGATGGCTATAGCATCACCAGGGATCAAACTCGCGATCTCCTGATGATAGGGCCAACGCTTAGACGGTTGCGCCACCCGGGAGCCTGTGAAAGGAACTCTTACTGCTTCAGCAGACCAAGAGATTTTGGACAATTTCATGCTCCCAACATTGTGGGAACAGTTTGGGGATGGCTCCTTCCTGTTCCAACATGATTGCGCACCAGTGCACAAAGCAAGGTCCATAAAGACATGGATGAGCGAGTTTGGTGTGGAAGAACTTGACTGGCCTGCACCTAAACCTCAACCTGACAGAACATTTTTGGAGTGAATTAGAGCGGAGACTGCGAGCCAGGCCTTCTCGTCCAACATCAGTGTCTGACCTCACAAATGCGCTTCTTGAAGAATGGTCGAAAATTCCCATAAACACACTCCTAAGCCTTGTGGAAAGCCTTCCCAGAAGAGTTGAAGCTGTTATAGCTGCAAACGGTGGGCCGACATCATATTAAACCCTATGGATTAAGAATGGGATGTCACTCAAGGTCATAGATGCTCTAGTGGAGCAGTGGAGATGTGATCTCTGGAGTGACGAATAATGCTTCTCCGTCTGGCAATCCGATAGATGTCTGCGGCTTTGACGGATGCAAGGAGAACGGTACTTGTCCGACTGAATTGTGCCAAGTGTAAAGTTTGGTGTAGGCGAGATTATGGTGTGGGGTTATTTTTCAGGAGTTGGGCTCGGCCCCTTAGTTCCAGTGAAAGGAACTCTTACTGCTTCAGCAGACCAAGAGATTTTGGACAATTTCATGCTTCCAACTTTGTGGGAACAGTTTGGGGATGGCTCCTTCCTGTTCCAACATGATTACGCACCAGTGCACAAAGCAAGTATCACCTTTGGGATGAATTAGAGCGGAGACTGCGAGCCAGGCCTTCTCGTGCAACATCAGTATCTGACCTCACAAATGCGCTTCTTGAAGAATGGTCGAAAATTCCCATAAACACACTCCTAAGCCTTGTCGAAAGCCTTACCAGAAGAGTTGAAGCTGTTATAGCAGCAAACGGTGGGCCGACATCATATTAAACCCTATGGATTAAGAATGGGATGTCACTCAAGCTCATATGCGTGTGAAGGCAGATGAGTAAATACTTTTAGAAATATAGTGTCAATTCTTTTTTCCTTCACTTCACTTTTTTCTTCAGTGGTGTGTGTGAGTGTTTCAGTGGCATGCGCGAGTGCTTCAGTGGTGTGTGCGAGTGTTTTGGTGGTGTGTGCGAGTGTTTCGGTGGTGTGTGTGAGTGTTTCGGTGGTGTGTGCTTGAGTGTTTCGTGGCTTGCGTGAGTGTTTCAGTGGCGTGTGAGAGTGTTCCAGAGGCGCGTGCAAGTTGTTCCGTGGCGCGCGAGCGAGTTGTTCCGCGGCACGTGCGAGTGGTTCCGCGGCGCGTGCGAGTGGTTCCGGGGCGCGTGCAAGTGATTCCGCGGCGTGCGCGAGTGTTTCAGGGGTGTGTGCGAGTGTTTCAGCGGTGTGTGTGAGTGTTTCAGTGGTGTGTGCGAGTGTTTCAGTGGTGTTTGAGTGCAAATATATCAGTGTATTTCGGTGTGAACGGCCACCCACAGATTTGTTCTTTGACTTTTTGTGTTTCTGCATTTGTTCCTCTGCTGTCCCTCTCAGGTTCTCTGTCTCTCTCAGGTTTTAGTATCGATTGTCATGTTGCCACCACTGGGGTCTTCTTGCTCTCGGTTCTCCTCCGCGTCTCTCTCCCGCATTCCTCTCTGTCCGTGGAGGAGTGGACTCCACTCTCGGACCTTCTCTCATTCTTCCCTCTGTCCATCCTGTCTTCCAGACTGAAGGTGTACGGCACTGCATTAGATCTGCTATCCGTCTGTTCCAGCACCCGTCTGGGACGGAACACCTGCCTGCGTTCATCACCGCAGTTCTTTATATCATTCTTCTGTCCAGAAAAACCACTTGGACCAAAGACTTGCTGGGTTCTCTATAAAAAAGAACATGTTTAATAGTTTAGTGACCGTAAGTAGGACTAAAAGTCTCACAGTTTAGGCACCAAGACTAGGACTGAAAAATCCACAGATTAATGACTATGACCAGGAAAAAAAATATCCACGGATTATAGACCATGACTAGGACTAAAACATCCACAGATTAGAGACCATGACTAGAATTTAAACATCCACAGATTAGAAACCATGGTTAGAACTAAAAGATCCATATATTACAGACCATGACTTGGACTAAAAGATCCAGAGATTAGAAACCATGACTAAGACTAAAATATTCAGAATTTAGGGACCATGACTAAGGCTAAAAGATCCACACTTTAGGAACTATGACTAGGACTAAAAGATCCACAGTTTAAGGATCATGACAAGGACTAAAAGCTCCATAGTTTAGAGACCATCACGAAGACTAAAAGATCCACAGTTTTGGTACCATTACTAGAACTAAAATAGCCATAGTTTAG
Source organism: Colossoma macropomum (assembly GCF_904425465.1). Lineage (NCBI taxonomy): Eukaryota > Metazoa > Chordata > Actinopteri > Characiformes > Serrasalmidae > Colossoma > Colossoma macropomum. The sequence continues at coordinate 138,952 of NW_023495366.1, forward strand.
GGACCATGACTAGGACTAAAAGATGAACAGTTTAGGGTCCATGACTAGGAATAAACGATCCACAGATTAGGGGCCATGACTAGGACTAAAAGAATATCAGTTTAGGGACCATGACTCGGACTAAAGCTGTACCTGTTCTCTTTTCCAGTGAGGATGTTCTCTCTTCTCCTTGTGTTTCTCTATCGGCCTCTGCTGATAAGGATGAGTTTCAGCTAGAGAACAAAGTCAGATAAATCAGTAACCAAGCTTTTCTCCCATAGTCTGTCCTGAAGCCCAGAAATAGTAGCCAGCATTTAAGTCACAACATATTTCAAATCAGTTTAGCTAAATGTTATATTTACATTTTTTGTGACTCATCTTGCAGTTTTTCAGACTCAACAACAAACAACTCAATTTTCACTCTGATTGTGAGAGGTGTGCTTTTAAAGAGCTTTCTGATTGGACACACAGGTTCTTAGCAATCACCATAACAATTGCCTAGCAACTACCAGAGCTTCCACAGCAACTACACAATAATTCCCTAGCAACAACCTGGAATAACATTAACCCAGCACTCTGGCAACCATCTGGGATAACATAGCAACGACCTATCCGCTCCATAGCAATGACCAAAACACGACAACAAATACAATAGTAACATCCTATGAACTATTTTGGATACTTTAGTAACCGCTTAGCAACACCTTAGCAACCATTTAAAATACTGTCATGTTTAATGCTGTTGAAGGACACACACGGCTGATGCACAGGTCGATGTGCTTTGTACACCGTACAATAAGCAAGGCTTTAGCTAACAGCTCTACATTCAGCTCACATCTGCACTCTATCAGCGCTCAACTCCGACTGACACCCAGTTCCTGTCTTATCTGACACACAAACCCCCCAAAGGTGAACTACCTCCCTTCATATTAAGAGTCTTTGTCAGAAAAAACCCAGAGAACAAGGCCCAATCCCATCTCTTCTTTTTACCCCTTACCGCTTGTTTTCAAGTGTCACCCTAACCCCTTGGAATGGAGTTACAATGGGTAGTGGTTGAAATCTTGCCCTACGAAATGGGACCCTCAAATTAAAAAAAAAAACAAAAAAAAAACAAAAAACATTGCTTCATTAACAGCTACTAGCGATGCTCTGTAGGTGACCCGGCCCGACTTCAGTGATAGGAGAGAAGGGAAAAGTTCAGCTCCTCACTGCTGGGCTTTAGTTACATTTAGGACATCATATGCTTTCAAAGAGGGGCTATAAGACAATTATTTATTATCACCCACCGCTGATTCTTTGGTGATACGAAGCTGAAGTCAGATATTCTTGTTCAGATTTTCCCGTTCCACCTTAAATGGTTCAGCAGTTACATTCTGGCGCTTCAGGCCTCAACACTGCTGGACTATTTAAGGTGGAACGGGAAAATAGCTAGCCAGCTACTGAGACCCAGAAAAAACATGCAGAACATTTCTAGAACATGCTACAATATCATAAAACTACCTAAAAACAAATTAGCAACCACCTCATAACCACCTAAAGTACCCTAGCAAGTATCCATCAAAACCTGAGCCACACCAGAACTGTTCTAGTTATCATCATCATATTTTACGGTTCTTTCTATCACTCACTCAGAAGTTGGTTCTCTGCAGTTTCAGTCTCATCCAGGTAGAGGTTTAGCATGTCTTTGGTGGCTTCAGGCTGAGCTTCAGCATCTGATACGCTGATCATCTTTCTCTGCAACGAGATGAATTCAAATGAATTTTTTTTTTTAATGTACTGAAAAATGAGTAAGAGTTCTTTCCACAGAAGAACCACTTCAAGTTCCCTAAAGATCTCTCTTTATCTCCTTTACTTACCCAGAGGCTGGTTATCACTGGCCGAAGCCTCATTCAGGTGAAGATGTTCTTCAGCAGTTTCAGCTTCAGCTCCAATGTCCTTCAGCTTCAGGAGCTCACTGGTGATTCCTGTTTTGTCTTCAGTGTTGCTCACTAGATTATCTTAAATATATGAATTAAAACTAATTAGAATTTCTACTTTAACATTAATTAAATGTATTTTCTTTATGATGTTAGTTGTCTTTACTTACCCAGCTGGTTTCTCCAGAGGTTCCTCCTCAGAGTCCTCCAGAGAGGTGCTCATGGGTTCATTGGTGGCTTCTGCCTCCGCTTCATCAGCCACCATCATCATCACTGTCTCAGTTTCTGTTGTCGTAAACAATCCAGTCAGTTTTCCAGCTTCATTTTTCTTTCTTTATTTTTTTATTTTCTTTACTCACCCCGAGGCTGGACACTCGCTGATATAGCATCAGCAAACAGGATGTCCAGGAGCTCTCTGATGGCTTTAGCTGCATCATCATTGGAGCTCACTGGATGATCTAGAATGAATTCAGACAGATTAGAGCTCATATTAAGCTTTAACATTGACTAAATGTGTTATTATCATCGTACTCTCTGTTCATTTTCTTTACTCACCCAGATGTTTCTCCAGAGGTTCCTCCTCAGAGCCCTCCAGACAGATGCTCGTGGGTTTGTTGGTGGCTTCAGCTTCCGGTTCATCAGCCAACATCATCATCACTGTCTCAGCTTCTGTTTTCGTAAAAATACAGTCAATTGTGACGGACTCTTAATATTATTCAGTTTTGAAAATGATTTCAAAAACACCCTCTTAAGATGTATTTTCCAGTTATTACTCTGAAATATTCAGTACTTTTTCCAAATGATTCAGTGTGAAATATGAATTTTTCCATATCTCATATGAATTCAGTATTTACTATGAATCATTATGTAAGTACTGAGAATTATTCAGTCCCTGATTCCATGATTATTTTGAAATATTCTTTACCTCCTATGATTTATTCAGTATCCACTTTGAATTATACAGCACCTACTATGAATGATTTACTATCCACTTTTATTCATATAATGACTTCTGTGAATTATTTAGCATCTAATATAAATTATTATGCAATTAGTATTAATTATTTCACATGCACTACAAATTATTGAATGCTCACTATGAATTAGTCAGTATCTATTTTAAATGATTATATAGTTACTATGAATTATTTACTGTCCACTATGAATATTCAGTATCCACTATGAATTTTTGAGTATCAGCAGTGAATATTTAGTGACTACTACAAATGAATCATTATCTACTGTGATTTATATATTATTATTATACGATATAGGATTATTTAGGGTCTACTATTAATATTTAGTGACAGCTATGGATTATTCAATACAGACTGTGAATTTTACAGTGTCTACTATGAATATTTGGTGACTACTATGAATTTTTCAGTATGTGCTATGAATTATTCTGTATCACTTTGAATATTTCAGTATCTACTATGAATATTTAGTGACTACTATGAATTATTCATTGTCTTCTGTAAATGATTCAGTATCTACTTTGAATTATTCAGTACATACCAGGAATCGTTTAACATCTCTACTATTATTCAGTGTCCATAATGAATTTTTCCTCATTAACTCACTCAGAAGCTGCTCCATGTGTGTCTCAACCTCATCCAGCAGCATTTTCATCAGATGTTTTATGGTTTCCTCCGTCTCTGAGGTGAGGTTCTCCTGTAGTAGTGAGAACCTCACGCTGTGTGTCTGCATCGTCCTCATGGACTCGGCAGCACCAGAACCAGAGGCAGCTCAGTGTAGCAGCTGTTCTCTTCGGGGCTCCACACAGAATGTTGTGAAACGGCAGTGTGACGGAACTTATCTGCATCACCTTTATGACATCACACCCTGTAGCCTTTAGTCCATCATGAGATCAGAGAGCAACTTCAAACATTCTATTATGCTCACTGACCAATGAGGGACAAGCTACAGTCAAGTGGACAAACTGTAGGGATCCTTGAGGAAGAGAAATACATTCAAGTGAACTTTTCAAAAGTGTATTTAATATGAAAAGTACAAACTTTTAATATTCACACTTTAAACATACTTTAGTTCAGACTGAATGTATTGTTTTTGTCCATCTTATGATGATGCATGTGTTTAAATATACTTTCAAAAACAGTCAATGTATAAACTTTGAATTTAAAATATATTAGAAATGACTAAATATAACTTATACCCACTTTAATTATATTTAACTAATGTTGAAATTCATCTTCTTTGCCTACAAGTGCTTTTCTGTTCTAAACTAGGACTTTTGTTGTGATGAATTTCGAATTCTTCTACTTTTACATGCACTGAATATATATTAAAATACATATTACAAATATTAAAAATGAAACATATTTTGAATTTGAACTCTTAGGTGTATCAATATCAATATAATTGGTATTTAATTTGAAATATATTGCAATGAAAATGCTACAAATTGTAATTAAGCAAACTTTAAAAGTCATTTCTTTAGAAAACATTATACTAAAAATCCACAAACGTTGATGGCATTTAAAAATATTTTTAAAAGTGTCGATATAAAGGTTGCGTTTGCCAATTTTCATCAAAGTTAGCTAAAGTAGCCTTTATGACAGATGATGTCTGTTGGAATAAGCTTTTATAAACAGTTATGTAGGCTTATGTCAATTGCCATTGCAAGCTTATGTAGGTGTCATGTCATCTTATGAACAGCACCCTACAGTAAAGTGTTACCAGAAATACATTTATTCAAGTGTTTTCCTTTATTAATAATAATAATAATAATAATAATAATAAAGCATCATTTATTTAAAAATATACATTGTGAAAAATACAGAAATGTATATTTAGCTGAATTTCTGCATACTTCAGGTATAATATTGCTGTATTTAAATCTGCTTCTTGTTTACAGGTGAATTATAGTGAAGCTGCTGTTTAATTACTCAGATCCCCCAAATATTTATCACATAATCTGAGTCAGAAAGAGTTTCTGTTGATTGACAGCTTTAAGATAAAGTGCTGTAACTCACACTTTCAACACCCTTACAATACAAATCTAGGATAACACTGTAATGAACTCTATAGTTGTGTGTAATCCTGCTGTAATAATCTATATCCTCCTCTGTGTGATGCTCCTGTAGAGCTGGTTTACAGAAATCTATAGTACGTGTGGAGGATCCTGCAGTAAACTACAGTAAATGTCTGACTTTACTGTAGGCAAAGAAGGAAAAATGACAGAGAGGCTCTACTTCAGTGAAGGAAGATGTCTGGATGGAGATTTTGTGTCAGCATTTTACTGATTAAAACAAAACGTGGAGCCAAAATATATAATTTAGTGAAAGTCAAAAAGAATCTACATTTAAATATCAGTACAGTGGGGTCCAAAAGTCTGAGAGCACTAGAGAAAAGGCTTCTGTTTGTGACATCTGAGGTGTGGAGGCGGGATGCAAATGCAAGTTATTTTTATTGAAATTAGAGTCCATGACAAAAACAAAACAAAACCAAACCAAAAGCACCACAAGCAAACAAGAGACAAGATTACATCCACAATGCAAGACAAAAGACTGAATAAACACAGGGGTATAAATACACTGAGGGAAAATAAGAAACACCTGGGACTAATGAGGGGCAGAGCACAGACAGGTGGAGCAGATAACAAGGGGGCAGGACCAGGGAGGAGACACAGAACAACAGCAACAAAAGCACATGGTATAAGAAAACAAAAAGGCACATGGCTTCAACAGAGGGGAAGAAACAGACACTCAGAGGGACAAAGGAAGAATCTGTGACAGAACCCCCCTCCTAACGCACAGCTCCTGAGGCGCGAAAAACCAAAGGCCATCAAAAGTGGGAGCCGGGTAGGAGGAGGGACCGGGAAAACATATGAACATAAACAGGAAACTATACAGGGGACAGGACACCAGACCGGGATAATACACTAAACCGTGCAAGGGACTGGACAAGGGACAACGATGAAACAGACAGGAAACTAGACAGAGGAGTACACAGGAAATTGGATAGGGGAATGGACAGGAAACTCCTGAAGTGACAAGACACGAGACTGGACAGTAGACTGAACATGGAACTGGACAGGTGATGGGATAAAGGACGAGACAGATGAGACATAAGTGGAAAGACAGAACAAAGGGCTGGACAGGAGATGGAACACGCAACTGGATAGGACCAGACAGGGACGAGGCTGGAAACAAAAGTGGAGAGAGAACAGGAGACTGGAGTGGAGACACAGGATGCAGGAGGGAAGGCTGGACAGAGGAACAGACAGTGGGCTGGACAAAACACTGTGCAGGAGGCTGGAAAGACTGCAGAACAGGAGATGGAATTAACATAGATACGGGGACAGGAACAGACATGGTTACTGGAACAGGGACAGAAACATGGACAGGAACAGGTACACTAAGACCAAACACAGAAACAGGAACACTGATTGAGATGGGTATAGATATATACATGGTTACGGGGACAAAAACAAAACTGTGGACTGGAGACTGGACAGACTTGGGGGACAACACAGAATTAAGAAGTTGTAGGTGAAGGAACTGGGTGGCCAACTGAGCAGGGAACTGGAAAGGTGAGGAGAATGGTACTTGAACAGGGAGCTGGGGAAATGTTGGAAGAGCAGGACATTGGAAGGTCGGCACTGGAGCAGGACGCTGGGAGGCTGTCACTGGATGCTGAAAGGTTGGCATAGGAGGGGGTCACTGGGAGGTCGGCAGCAGAGCGTGATGCTGAGAGGCCGGCGGCAAACCAGGACAGGAAACGAGAAAAGGAGTATCCCCTGGTGCAGGAGCAGAAACTGGGGCATCCCGGGGTGCAGGAACAGAAACTGGGGCATCCTGGGCCTGCAGCGACGTCCTCGGAGGCAGGAGGGCCTGCAGCGACGTCCTCGGAGGCAGGCGGGCCTGCTGCGACATCCATGGCTGCTGGCTGAGCGGAGAGCAATGAAGTTCTTTTCTCCTTACCAGGGAGCAACAACTGACATCCGACAAAGCAGATGGTAACTCTCTTGAAGTCTGACTTCATTCTCCTTAATAAGATCCTGCACACTCACTGCTTCCCTGTGTGGTCTTGCATTCTGTAACGTCTGAGGTGTGGAGTCGGGATGCAAATGCGAGTTATTTTTATTGAAATTAGAGTCCATAACAAAGACAAAGACGCCACAAGCAAACAAGAGACAAGATTACATCCACAATGCAAGACAAAGACTGAACAAACACAGGGGTATAAATACACTGAGGGAAAATAAGAAACACCTGGGACTAATGAGGGGCGGAGCACAGACAGGTGGAGCAGATAACAAGGGGGCAGGACCAGGGAGGAGACACAGAACAACAGCAACAAAAGCACATGGTATAAGAAAACAAAAGGCACATGGCTTCAACAGAGGGGAAGAAACAGACACTCAGAGGGACAAAGGAAGAATCTGTGACACTGTTTAGCATTCATTTCTAGTTTAATGCACCTTTTTTTTATTACAAATCAGCAACAGTAGAATCTTTGAAATTTTAACATGAATTTCAGAATTTCTCAGTATTTGGTGGGGTGTCCCTGTCACTTTAATGACAGTGTGCACTCGAGCTGCATTAAGTCCACAAGTCTGAGTAAAACCCTCTGCTGAGCAGATCAGATCCACCTGAGAGTCGCCTGAACATGAGCTTCACTTAAAGAGACGAGACTAAAACCAAACCTGAGCTTTTAGCACAAAGAGCTCAACATGGTCAGCGTCTCAGATCTGCTTCAGTTTAAATAGTGAGCTAGAACCAGAGCAGAACCTTCAACATTTCTTCTTCATTCAGAAGGCTTCATAAAGCAATCCCAGATTCTCAGTGAGCTTCTCAGTGGGGTTTTGAGCCTCACTGTACAGAACAGCGAAAGGGGAATGTTTTCACAGATAAAATGAAGATTCTGCTCATCATTTTTATTGTTTTATTAATGTTAAATTAACTTCAGTTCTTGGCGTCAGCTGATCTCGCTCTGCCTCACCCAGACTAGCGAGTCTGCCTTGTCTTAAAGAGCCCATATCTTACATTTGTCTGTATTTTATTTTCCTCTGAGCTCCACTTACAGCTTTTGTGCAGTTTTATTGACCAAAAACCATTTCCATAGTGAAAGTTTATACCGTTCAACATGGCGGAGCAGAAACTGGTCTGCAGAGGAGACGAAGTTTATGCTCTGATCTTTAAAAGACGGCGGTGGGATGGACGTCCAGCTTATGTGTCTCAGAATAAGATGCCTTCCTCTCGGCCTTCTCTAATGAGGACATGTGAAGAACGTTTTCCTGAGTCTGACGTCATTTTGAAGTAATTAAAAGCACAAGCACTGCTCACTGCTGCTCGTCTCACTCTGACTGGACTCACATGATGCTCGTTGTCATGGTAACGTCTACACTAAGTGGTTCTCTATTCATGCGTGTAATTTTGGATTGGATTACTTGTAGTGAGCATGTAAACGGGGATTTTCCGCAGGTGGGAGGTTTACATAGTCAAAAGTGTTCTGAGGGCAGAATGAACAATGATTGGTTCAGAGATATAACCAATCAAATTGTAGAGGAGGTGAGAACATCATTACCATCTCCTTCCCGGCTGTGCAGCTGGAAAATTTGGAGTAAACTTTCGGCAAAAGTCAGCTGTGTTTCATTTTTATTTATCTTATTCATTTATTATGTGGGTTTATCTTGTTGAGCTAGCTTGAACCGAGTGAGTGCACCTTTATTAGGCTAGCTAGCTGGGTTAGCTACTTAACCTCAAAGTTAACAGTAGTTTCAGTTAATGTCAGCTATCATTTAGAATTATATAAGTTTGTCAACAAATTGTATGTGAAGGTTTGGTCACCCCAGTCAAATTATACATTTTGTTCTGAAAGAAGTGAAAAAGTTAAGACCAGCTTTGCACTGAACAAACTTAAATATGACACATTTATGCAAATTTCAACAAGTCATTATCTGAAGTATGCGAAACATCATCAAGTGCTGTGGTCTGACGAAACAAAAAAAAAGGAAGTGTTTCTAAATTAAGATCAGAAATACAGTTAGCTGACTACAAAAAACACATTTTAGCCTATAATTTCAGACAAAGAGTTCTTAAGTATTCAAAAATGTCAGGTTTGAAAAAAGAGACTGGATGCAAATGCAGAAAGTTATTGGTGACAGGACCAAAATAAGAGGCAGACAGGCTCAAAAAACAGGTCCACGGTGAAAAACCAGGAATGTCAGGAGAAAAAAGCAAAACAGCTCAGAAACTCAGCTGAGAACACAAACCCAGAACACCAAGTTATCAGACCATAAGCACAAATTGTTGGTGAGCCTTTCCTGGCTTCCTTTTTTGGATGGTCAGTGATTTTTTTGATGATATTATAGCAAGACCAATATATATATATATATTATTTAAGGTGGAATAGGAAAGTTAGCTAGCTACCGAGACATTAGCATGCTATTAGCGATTTTTTTATGTTTTTATTAGGAAAACGACCATAATACATTGAAACAACATTAAACTAAGATAATACAATGGGTATCGTGATTTTAACAGAGAAAATACTAAGGAAATACATTTGTGGGTTTCTTTGGTCGCTCGTAAAGCCATCTTGCCGGTTTTTCTTTTTTTCTCATAACACTCCGCTTGGAGTGTGCCTCTGAAAAACCTCCGTTTGGAGGGCCATGTAGCCCTTACACTTCGAACTACCCCTATATCTCAACAAAAAGTGGGACACCCTAACCCTAGACGTGAACGCGCAAAACAGAGGGCTAAGGGCTAAGTGGTAGGGGCGAGGGCTGAAATGGGATTGGGCCTAAATATACTGCTTCACCTGCCAAGGCATGAGAGAAAATCCTGGATTGTGCAATTTACAGGCATATGCCTCTCTTAGTTGTTTAAAGGCCAGTTGGAGCATAAGTAAGACAAGTGAACTTCTTAAATAGATTGTGTGATTTCTCTTCATTCACAATAGTATAGCAAACACAACTGCAATCACATGAGCATGATTTAGAACTACTACATTCCACAGAACTTGCTGTAGTCCTAACAGTAATGCAGTAATGCCTCATACATATTGCACACTGATCCTGTTAACAAGAACTTTGAGTACTCAGTTGTAAAATGTGTTTTATCAACATAAATCCTGCCATATGAAGTAAACTAAAAATACAGTAAATGTGCTGATAGTACATATTCTTTTAACATGAAACTGACCGACACATCTAAATCTTGCAAATTCACTTTCTTTAGCACACTCTTAATCACAGGCATGAACATCCAGTTGCTCATATAGTAGCTATCTATTCCTAAGTTCTGTAGGTACAATTTACAGGTGTACAAATACTGACTAAATCTTCTGAGGCACAATTTGTGCCAGTCATCCTCTGGCCCATCATCAGGTCAGCTGCTGAATGCAGGACTACGTTGTGATTTGTTTGGCTAGCAAACTATTCTTAACCCATCAGTGACACTGACTCAAAAAACTCAAAAAATACTCATTACATTGTAACCTACACTATCTGGACTGAGAATGTTCCACCACCTAATAATGTCTTCATAGTAACGGTTCCTTTCCATTGATGGACAGGGTAAATAATCTCAGTCAGTATCTATAGATACTGTATGTACCTGATTAAAATGCCCAAACTCCAAGTTGTTTGTCTAAACAGGAAAATGCTGCCATAACAAATGTCCAATAGGACCATCACAGCGGTTCTTTCCCAGCCTGTCATATACAAGGCATCCAGGCTGCTTCCAAATGCATTTTCCACTTGTGGAGCTCAGTCTGCCACTCCAGGAGAGCTCTGATCTGCCAATCCAGCTGCTGCAGTTCTCTCCTCAGCATCCAGAGCTCAGGTTCAGGGACGGCTGCCATTTTCATTTTTTTAATTTCTAAAAAAAACTGTTATAAAGAGTGAAGTTATTAATGAATAAAATTAAAAAAATATATATATATTCAGGGATAAAAGGTAACTTGAAAGATTGAGAACAAAATTTATGTATGTACAATGTTCTAATGCACCGATATGATAATGCATTATGAAACCTTTATAAAGTCACACACTCTTACTTTACAAAGTGTTATGTCTGTAACTATAACTACTTATGAGTAATTGTACAGGCTTATGACAGTCATTATAAGGTATTATGTATGCCACATAATGCATTATAAATGCTTTCATTAGGCATCATGAATATGAGATTTATCGGAAACATCTTAAATAACATATATTTAAATGTCTTAAATATCATATAATTTTCACTTCAGTACACAATTTCTTATAAAGCATGATAAGTGCATTTTACATTTTTTGTGAAGTGCATTTTATGTGAAGTGATTAAATTTAATAGGTAATACAGGACATACAGTGCAGTAATCTGTGTATTCAATAGTACAAATTTTATTGTAATAAATTTAACAAGCAATGTCTCACATCCTGTTTTCTACTGAGGGCTACATCTTACACACTGAGAGTCAGATGTGGATATACTGCTCTGCTCCATCTGCCAATGCAGTAATTGTTTAAGGCTTGAATTAGCAAAGCTAGCTAAATGCCATTGCTAGCATTAGCTATATTCCTAAACAAGGCAGCTGTCATTTACTGTTGTTATCTACTGGCTAACAAAGTTCTCTGTGCTGCAAATGATTTAGCTTTGTTTGCCAACCACTAACAGTCAAGCACAATTAATCAGTCAGTCTAGTATTACAGTTTCCATTTAGCTTATATTAAACAAACTACCACATTCACAATTCATATAAAAGTCAAGCATTTGTAAAAACAAATTTTGCTTTAAGATCATTTGAAGCAGTACCAGGTCCACAAAAACTGACCCTTTTCTCTCACTCCATACAGAATCTTCTCCCATGTCTCCCACAGCTAGCGGGGGTGGAGGTGATTATACTCTATAATGTTTATCTGGATGCAGGCCCGGGTGTGCAGAACATATACCAGAACCTTGTTATACAATTCCCCTTTCTGAGCTCAATTCACAGAACTGACAGGGAAACATCATAATTTCCACATGAAACTACATGCATTTCCATAATGTTCTGTGAGAACGTAGAGATGCGCTTACGAAAACGATCATGTTTGCTGTTAAAAATGGAAAAGGACAATGTCAGTCTTTTGAAATGTTCCACTGCGATCTCGCGCTCCTAACTGAACTTATTTTTAAATAAACCGCGTTTATGAGCAACACCAATAGAGCTCAGAAGAGGTTGAATGCAGAAAAGACATAAGCGACTCGACCATTCCAGCAGCCCACAAATGTACTGCTGTTTGATTACTCATCAGATTTCTCCTAAACTAAGCACACTTTCTCCAAACTGTTGCATGACTTATTCTCTCAGTTTGACTCTTACAAGTGAGAGAGTAAGCCAAAAAAAGAAACTAAGAGAAACTTGAAAACATTAGTAATAAGTGTATTATATGTCTTTCAGTGTGTTGCTCCGTGGAGCACAGAATTTTGTTATAACTACATTCAGTAAGTCAGTGAGTCACAATGAGTCATTGTGTCCTCTCTCTCTCTCTCACTCTCTCTCACTCTCTCTGTATGTATGTATGTATATATATTTTTTTTACATTTTACATTTTTTTACATTTGAATAAAGATATCTTAGCTGACTTGTAATGCAAAAGTAAAACAATACAAATAGGTCACTTACCTCAATGCCATTGGTTGGTGAGTGGAAAAGAGAGTCAGTCTGCTGCAATATTGAATAAAATAAATTGTCAAAAAGGCATATTTTGCACAGTGTCAGGCAACCCTGCCCAGAATACATTAAATAAGCAACTAACCTTCATTATTTTAAGCTGTGTTACTTGTCTAATAGCAACCTGTAGCATGTCTTTTGGTGTTACGGCATGTGCTGTTTCAGCCCAACATGTCATTACCAGCAGAGCACACAGAACAAAAGAGAAGACCGTCTTCATCTTCAGCTATGCTATTCACTCACGCTGATCGGAGCTGTAATGGACTAATGATTCTTTGATTTGGTGTTGTTCGTACTGGCTACAGGTGTACACTTACCTTTATATAAGATCCTTCGGGACGCAGGAAAACCGCTTCTTGGTTGAGACTGGAAATACGCAGGGACAAACAGTGACTAATGACGTTTTCTTATTATTATAAGGTGCGTCGAAAGGCGCGTGCGTGGGGGGTGGGGCGGGGGGACCTATGTGAACCTGACCCAGACTTTCTACACACTTGGCAGGAAACTACGAATTGCTCTCAGTTCCTCTTCTCATTCTGAATCAGCAGTAGGTCTGTGTGTGTGTGTATGTGTGTTGTGTGAGAGATAATGAGTTTGTATGAGATAGAGGTGCAGCTGAGTATATGTTAATGTAAAAAGGTGCTTTTTCTGTGTCTACCCACTCAAACCATGTTGATTGAAGACAACAACAGGACGTTTTTTTTTTTCTTTCAAAAATTGTTCTTTTCTACATGCGAGATAAAAATAGCAAGTTCATTTGAACACAGCAGCAACAGTCCTTTACATTTGCATTGGTTCAAAATTCATGATGAACGGACCAATAGAAATGCCCCTTGTTATATTGTGTTTTAGTGCATAACAGTATTAACATTTATAGATATTATAATGCATTATAAAACCTGATATTAAAAAGTTGTGTACACCTGTTTTATAAGTTGTTATGCAAGAAATTATCACTGTTTAAAAGCAATTACATAAGTTTACAGCAGGCATTCCAAGGTATTATGTTTGCCATTTAACTATTATGAAGCATGAATAGGACTCATGAGAAGTGCTACCGCAAAGCTTCACTTCACATTTTTCAGTATTGTATTGTATTCTACAGCAGCACTGAGAGCAGATCAGCTCAAAGAACATCACTCTGACTCATAGCATGGTTCCTCATTTACAGATATGACCACTTTTCACTTTGTGTTCACTTGCTGATGATCTAAAGCTGGGCGTTGGAGAGGAAGACCAGCAGAGTGCCTGAAATTCTAACTCAACTAATCAGGAGTGACAGAGAATGTGAAGTAGTAATGGGGCATGTTTTCTACATGGACATCATAAGTAAAGAGTAAACATGTTCCTCTGGGTTACCACAGTTTTGGTTTATCAAGTTTATCAAGCTGTATGTCTGAGCTGAACCATAATGGGAACATTGGTTACAAAGAGTGAGAACAGATAAACCCCTAAACCACATGCACTTTCCGATGTACATGAGAAAGACATTTTATACATCAGTTGCTATACGCTCTTCAGTGCACACTGCAGAGAGGTGCTTACTTCTTTTCAGCCACCATACAGTGAATATTTTTTGTATTAACAGATAAAAGATCTGCAAACTGAAAAGTGATGCATTAGTTTAAATGGTTAAATGTGCACAAAATCAGTTTTACTTAGTTTACAATTTACTTTATTGTGAAAGTGATGTTCACATTATCAAGTCAAATGAGTGCATCGTGTTTTTCAGTGCAGTGTGTGAGGAAGTGTTTTTTCTCTAGTGTTGAGTGAACACACTCAGACAGGCTGCTACAGGAGAACTCATCCAGTTAAGCAGCAATGAGAACCTGTTATTTATACCATGCTCTATACTCTGGAACAATGCTGCTTGTTCTCTGCTGTGGTACGTACTGAAATAAATACAATACTTTATTTAGCATTTCGACTGTTTTAATGATAGAGATAAAAATTGGACTTCCTTATTATTAGCTTAGAAGAAATCATTCTACAACTATACCAGACATTACATTTTTTCTCAGTAATCAAAGTGAAAACTTGAACTGAATATGTAAGTTATAACAATAAAAGTTCTTAATAAATGATTCACTCCTTAACTGGGTTTGTTGTAAATTTCAATGGTGTGCTATGAGCTGTTCAACAAATTTGTTATAGCATTCAGTGAGCTTTAAAAAGCATCTGTCAGATAACAAGTATCTAGAATGTCATTAGTTGAAAGCATGTATGACTGTGATAGTAATGCTGCTTTGGTAAAATAACTGATGTAACAGTCAGCTTTTTCAGGAAACTGATGCGTCTACCTGTGGTAGCAAAATATGCTAATGTAAATGTGAGAGAAAAATTAAAGAAATACTTTGCAGAAATTGTAACCGATGCCTACTTATATACTGCTTCATGACTGCTCTTATTTCCAAATAGGACTTGTTGTTGTCTGTGATACATACACTCTCTGCTGCAGGTCTGTGTGTTTGGGCTGATGAGAACACAGTGGCAGAGCGCAGAGCTGCTGGGAGTTCCTTCATTTTACCACTCAGACACCCAAAATGCAGAGTGTTACATATTACATATTACTGTTACATATGCAGAGTGGAAATATGGAGTGAAGTCAGCTTCATCTTCCTTCTCAGTCTGTTTTTAAAGCCAGGTTCAGGAATGTGTAGCATCATTGTTGTATGTCCGAGATTCAAAAAAGAGAAATTTGAATGTTTGGCCAATGAGATTTTGTTCTGTAGCTATTTAAAACAAGCTTGTTAAGGTAGAATATTTCATTCTTTGTGATGTAAACTGATGCTCATTAAAAGTGACTTAGCGCTCGTTCACTTGAAAACACATTTTTCAGCAATGATGCTTTTACATTGTAACTATATAATTTACTCTTTCAGAAAAGGCTTGGTGATGTTTTTCACTGTAGGTTTTTTGCATTCAGCGCACTGTGTTTAAGCTGCAGTGTTTATTTTAAGTGAGCTTCATTTTTCCTATGACCTACAGTGCAGTGCATTAATAACTGAACAGTGTCGAGTTATAATGAATATATTACTATTATAATCAATAAGAAATCCATAATCATATACTAAAAAGTTGATTGACAAAAGTGTATTAATCCTCTTACTAAGGATAGGCCATGCTGTGTATAGGTTAGGGGATTTTGCATGGGAGAGTCCCTGGAGTTCAGAAGCTTCTAGAAGCTAGTGTACTTTGTTGCAAGGACAAGCTGGCCCGTGAGAGGGGAGGTAAGCTGATAAGGAACCAGACAGTATCAGTGTTGGAACCAGTTTAAAAAGATAAAATTTAATTAAAAACCTTGAAAGGATGGGGGCAGCTTAGGATGGCTGAGCATGCAAGTGCGGTCAGAAATAAGGGTTTCCAACTGAAGTGTAAGG
This sequence comes from Colossoma macropomum, assembly GCF_904425465.1. Taxonomy (NCBI): domain Eukaryota; kingdom Metazoa; phylum Chordata; class Actinopteri; order Characiformes; family Serrasalmidae; genus Colossoma; species Colossoma macropomum. The sequence goes on from NW_023495366.1 coordinate 154,898, forward strand.
ATGGGAAACAATGGGAACCAAAGTGAAATGAGAAAAGGTGAGAGGGAGGGGCGATTGCTTCATTGCCCCCAAACAGGATATAAAAAATGATGTTTCTGTACTTTGCATTTGGCTGTCAGAGCCATTTTGCCACCTGAAGCTCAATAAATGAAGAGGGCCTTTTCTTTCCTTCAAAAAGAACTCAAAGGCTGAAGTCTTTTATTCAACCTTCTTTTATTTTTGACTGAACTTTATTTTATTTTGCATTTATGATGAGAACAAGCAACTAGATTTATTAAAAAACTAAAACATACTTATAGAACAGATTAGTTTAATTATCCATATGTTGGAGCGAGCAGGAATCGCACTTAGTCCCGACAACAGTTAGACACTGTTCTTGTTGTTGTTGTTTTGGCTCTGTACTCTTTAGTTATTGGATTTGAAATGATATAATGTTTATGTAGTTAAAGTCCAGATTGACATTTTAGATTTACGAATGTTTATATCTACATTGCTAAACTGGGTAATTACAGTTCTTTTATACACATTCTTACATGTCAGGTAAGCAAGGGTGAGTGAACAATCTTATTTGTACTCAGTGACTGCCTTTGATTGCCCAGGTAGAGCTTGTTAGCCATTTTCAGTTTTGGTCTACTCTGTGCAGTTCTACCTTTCTAAGTCCACCTTGTAGTCATTAAGCAAACTGCTCAGTGAGGTTTAGTTTGAAAGAGACAAAAAACATCTTTATGATCAGGCCAAAGCATGAGCACCTTGGTTATGTAGAAGTGCATCTTTCACTTTATATTGGTTATATATTAACCATGTTAATTATGCTGTGGAGTGTTTGGTTCAGCACATACCCACCGTGAGTGGGTAGCCAAACTGGGCTATTTTTAAAAAGAAGTTGTGGCAGAAAATTATGAAGTTTCAGCTTCTGGTAGATGGCTTTTAAGCAAACTTTGGGCTGGAGATTTTTGCTATACCTGGCAACCCTTGTCTTAAATACAGCAAGACCTGTGGAATATCTCATATTTTAGAGGATTTTTATGATGTGACGAACTATTGGAATGATGTTTATCTTGTTTTACTGTCTTTAAAATAAAGTTTTAGGCAACAACTGTTAGTAAAATCTTATTCAGTTGGGTTTTTATCAGGGATTACAGTACGGCTACTTTCTTTTTCATACATATTTGGCATGATTAGCCTATTTTTAAACATTTTAAACATTAAACATAGATTATATTTGTAAAAGGGCCAGAAATGTGGAATGTGGAAATTGTCTTTCCATCACTCTGCAAAGACATCCTTTGTAATGCACTTAATGCTTAGTTATGTTTTTCTATATACACAGGATACTTCAGTCGTAATGGCTTCCTTTACTGGCATTGGCACTTCTTTGGTCCCTTTTTCGTCTTTGGAAACCAGATGCAAATCTTACATCTAGAATCAAGTACCTTTTGTTAGCTCTCTAATAATGAGACACAGATGGCCAAGAAATAACCAAAGTGTCCAAGTACTTCCCAAATGGGAGTCCCAAAAGGGGGTGTTATTCTTATATGGTAGATATAAATACCATAAAAAACAAACTGGCATTTTGCACTTTAACCTCACAATCCATGTTCAAATCTAGTGTTCTGGATAGAGTACAGTGCCAAAACAACAACAAAAATATATTCTCATCAAAATACTTATGGACAACACTGTGCACCATCCTGTATCAACAAAAGATTACACTACATAAACTTCTTTTACAGCCGTGCTTAATGTTCAGATTGAGAGCAGTCAGACCTGGGTGGAGTCTAAAAACAGCTGTGAAGTTCATCTTCTTTGCAAAGTGCGGGAAGCTGAGAAGGTGTCCTACACATGGAGCGGCTATAAGACTGAGTGGAGCTGAGCTGCACTTCACTCTCTCAGCAGCAGAGGGAGACGTTACACTGAGCTGTACTGTAGTCAACAGTCACAGCAACCGGAGTAAAACAACGAGAGTGACCTGCAATCCAAGCAAGACCCCAACAGGTATTTACAGTACTCATACTGTATTATGCAATTACAATCCTTTACTGTATTTGTACAGTTGTTTCCTGTATTCCTATATTTTAATGTCCATATGTGCTCTAATGTGACCCTACAACTGTCTGAGGACCCTCAATATTAACATATTATGTAGTACAACATGTAAAGACACAGACAAACACCAAAAAATCTATGTACCAAGCTTCATGTAGCAAATGCTTAAACATTAATGCACACAATTAAAAGAACAATCATGCTGTTTTTCACAACAGCATAGAACTGCACATCAGTCACACAATGAACTGCACTGATACCATCATTAAGACTACAAAGACTGCAGTAAACAAATCTATTAATTATAACATCACAGGATAAACTAGTTACTGAAATACCATCATGATTAGAATACCGAGTGTAAAATGCATTCAAATGAATAATCATGTCAGAAACTGCATATTTACATGTTGAAACAAAAAAGCTTCACTACATCACTACAATATTCACTTTTCCAGCATGCTTTGTAATTAACAGCTATTTACTGTAAAATTCAACATTTTAAGTTCTTTGACAAGAAGCTTAACCTTTATCTCCCAGAATGTATCACTCTTTACAACAATCTGCTGCATTTAAATAGCACAGTAAATTACTGAAGAACTTTCAGAGTAAATGTATTTCAGTTCTTTACAGTGTAATTGGTGGTCAGAGGTCCTTTTTATTTACTAAACCAGCTTTTGTTATTGTGTAAAAACAGGGATTCTCTGGCTCTGTGAAGGTCTTCAACATAATTATCACTCATAGTGGTGGTTCATAGTCATTAGCAGTGGGTAATGTTACAGCCTTGTAAACAGGAGATGAAGATTCAAATCTCTCTGCTTTTTTATTTTTGCTTGCACCTCACCTGGAGTTGGTTGAAGATACTTGGTGAGAAAATGTAGAAATGTTTCAGTTTATAATGTACATACATACATACATACATCATCTAAACCGCTTATCCTTCTGGGTCGCGGTGGGTTGCTGGAGCCTATCCCAGCTGTCATTGGGCGGAAGGCAGGATACACCCTGGACAGGTCGCCAGTCCATAGCAGGGCAGGTGTGTCTAATTCAGGAGCTTCATTCTCAGTGTTCAGTCTGCTCAGTAGTTTAATGCCAGTATCTCCGTATCTGCTGGTGTCCATCGTGCTGACGGTCAAATGCTGCAGAGCTCGAGGTAAGAACTCTCAGTTTTCCTGTGGGTCACTTACAAGAAACACACTCTCAGCTTCACTGAGACATTTTTCTTAGCCTTAAAATAAATCATAACATTTGATTAATTTTATGTTCATCATTGTGTATTTCACAGTTAAATCTGATGAGGAGAAAAGAGCAGATGGCGTGATAGAAGATGGAGCATGTTGATGAGAGCTTTGACAATATTTTACATTTCAGTCCTGTGTGCTTTAAAACCCCAGTTGTATGGATTGCTTGCATGAGATCAGTTTTATGTGTTTAATAGAGCTATTAAATAAATAATCTCTTGCACTAAAACTTTCAGCAGGTTTGTTTATGCTGTCTGTGCAGGTCTAGTGATGGACAGCTGTCGTGCTCTCATTTTGATATGATCTCACTAGGCAGTAAACTTTGATGTAGTTTAATGTCTCTTTTTAAAAGAGATCTATTTTTTTTTACATGAAGCAAACAACAAGCAGTTGTTTTATATTTCCACTCTTTTTGTAGATATATTTTTTCATATTGTACATATTATTTTACTATTATTATTTTTGTATTTTTTTCCATTTATTTAATTGTCAGTAAAATCTTTCATTCAGACTCCTTTAGTTCAATAGTTTAACATAACTTAAGTGTGATTCTGTTCTGTCTATTTTGTATTAATGAAAGAAAGAATGATGCATTTTAACAATAAAATAACAACATAATAACAATAACATGGCATTGTTCTGTTCATTTGTCTGCTCTGAATGGTTGAGTCCTGAGGGTAAATACCTTTAATGAACCTGAAGGAGCATTTCAGCACTGTATGCTCTCTAACAGGGTTGCCAGTGTGAGCTTTATTAACAAAGTTGCTAGTGTGAACTTTACTGCTGCATGATTTTTTATCCCCTCTCCACCCCATCCATCAATGAAAAGGGGCCACCATAGGACCACTGCTTTGGGCAAATAACACTGGAACCATCCTTTCCATAGCTGGAAAAATACAGGACACTTTTTCCCTACATTGTGTCAATATGCCTTGCCCCTCTGGTCCCCTTGGAGAAGACCACCTGGATAGTGGTCTCTAGGTAAGTTTGAGACTCCTCCTCCACATATTAAAATAAAATCTGTTGGCTGCCATTTGAGGATCTAATTGATTCTTTTCATGATGGCTTTACAGGTCAGATCAGAATAATATAATAAAAATGGATGTATTTAGTTTTGGTTATATTCACTGACTTAAGGTGGTGTTTCTGAAAAGGTTTAAGAGCGAAGAACCTCACCACCATTTACTTCCAAATGTTACGATGCAAAGTTGGTCTGAAACTTCAATAGAACAAAGAAAAATTAATAATATTTATAGGCTTTACGTTATTTAATTATACCTATAGAATATAATATTATTTATTAATGCATGTAGAGTTTAATTATTGGTAATAAATTTACAAGTGACTTTCAGTTTTTCCTCCTTTCTCCTTAATCATAATCTGGCCTTTGGCTTTGACTCGACACCTACAAAGTCTTTGTCTTGACTTGATGTGTCCAGTTCTCAGTGTTGACTTAGACTCAGCGCTAATGGTGTAATGGTCCCACTCCACGCTACTCTACATGCTTCCTACATGCTTCTCTCTTTATCGCTTCTCTCTCCCTCTCTCTCTCTCTCTCTCTCTCTCTCTCTCTCTCTCTCTCTCTGTTTATTATTTCTTTTCCTCTTTCTATTTCTCTTAATCTCACTGCATTCTTTCTTTTTTGCTTGTTTCTGCATTCTTTCTTTCTCTCTATCATGCCACACTCTCTTTCATTCTTTCTTTCTCTTCCTGTATAGTCTTTTTCTCTCTAACATTAGATGTTTCAGTGCTGATTAACAGTATTAGGGCTGTAGCCGCGGAAGCCCAGGCCAGGCGTTGCCCCTGTGAGAAAGTGTATTTTCTCTCTAGTGTTGAGTGAACACTCTCAGACTGGCAGCTGCAGGTCATAAATACATAGTCATAAATAGAGATGAGAACCTGTTACAGATATCATGTTTTATCCTCTGGAGCAGCGCTGCTTGTTCTCTGTTATGGTACGTAATTAATCAAATACAGTACTGTACTTTTGCTATTGGACTTTAATAATTTACTAATTTAATAATTGACAACTGTTCTTGTCTTTGAAAGACAAATGCAAATAGCATCAGACAATGTTACAAAACTATGCTGGGATACTTTGTACTTTACTTGAATATTCAAAATACAAATGCAATCTACTGAGTATTACAATAAATCTCTTATTTTATGTTTTGTTTTATTTTTCAGTGATGCACTATGAGCTCACAGCACTTCATAGTTTTCATCAGATCAATTACTTAAAAGCATGTATGAGAATGGTAATAACGCTGCTTTGGGACAAAACAATTGTCATGCAACAATCTGCTCTCTGTGACTGTCTGAAAAAGGCTCAGGAAACCACAGGCCTTACTTGTGGTAGCAAAACATGTAAATGTAGACATAAAAGAAAAGTTGAAGAAATAAAAAGTGAAAAAACTCAAATAAAAAATAAACATAAAATAAATACTTTTTTTTTTTTTGATGTATGTATTTACCAACACTTTTACCAATACGCTTTCATGACTGCTCTTGTTTCTAAACAGGAATTGTGTCTGTATTGTAGTTAATATGATAAATACACTCTCTGCTGCAGGTCTGTGTGTTTGGGCTGATGAGAACACAGTGACAGAGCGCAGAGCTGCTGGGAGTTCCTTCATTTTACCACTCAGACATCCAAAAGAATCTGTCTCATTCGCAGAGTGGAGATATGAAGGGAAGACATTTCCAGTGTATGAACAGGGAGTTCGGATAACTGATGAACTACAGTTCAGTGGAAGATTAAAGGTGGGCAGTGATAATATTAGTGTAGAAGTCACAGATCTTCAGCTTCAAGACTCTGGACGTTAGTCCATTGTTGCAGATAAATCTGGAGGGCAGCTACCAACAAAGATTATCAGTCTGACAGTCTATGGTGAGCACTTTCATTCAGCTTCATCTTCCTTCTTAGTCTGTTTTTAAAGCCAGGTTCAGGAAAGTGTAGAGGCATTTTTGTTTGTATGTCCCAGCGTGTAGAAGGAGAATCATGTGTGCATGTACAGCCGCTGGAATTTTGTTCTGTATCTATTTAAAATTCATCATCATTTACAGTTTTCTTCTTGGTTGTTTACAAATATTTCTCGGTACAGGGTCTCTGATCTCCAATGCTCAAACACATTCTCAAAATACTACACACACTTGGCACATTCTTCCATATTGAGAACAAAAAGAACCATCATGGAACCTTCAGAACCATGAACAGTCTATTAGAAATGAAATATTCACAACATACCAAACACATCTATCATATGAATTTATACAACAGATCAGGTTTTTCACACTGTAAAGATAAATTGAGGTCACAGTTGCCACAGTGAATTTGCTGCTGTTAGGACTAAAGGAAATGCAGACTGGAGACATTTTACATGAGAAAAAACTCAAACTTTAAGTGAGAAAAAATATTCACACACAGTAAACTCAAACAGAACAACAGACAAAAGAAAGTACATTTCAACACTGTAATGAACACTGGCTGAAACTTTACCCCTAGGTTAGTGTTTCTAACGTATCAACAACCCAAAGTTAAGGGCCTTTTGGCTCCAGCAAGTCTGGAATTGAGGTGTAAAGCTGTCGGCTTAATACCCCCAACCCCAGACTCAGTCAGATTTACAGCTGAATCAAGAACCAGCACCCCTTTCCCTTGACCCAGGGGGCAACGCCTCCCTGGAATATTGACCACATGGCCCTCCAAAGTCCTGTGGACAACCTTATCTTTAAGTAACAGAAAGTACATTTCTAAGGTATATGTCCACTCCAAACTGCAACCATTCGTTAGAACTCTTTTTAACTAAACTAGACATACCAAAAACTGAACTCGTAAGACTTTGGACGGCAAAATTCCAACTTTCTGAATTCCCTAGGGATCTCAAGCATGGACCCACAGCACCCCCAAGGGGTGAAACCGCGAATTACCACATCACCACCGTAAGGACTTGTGCTTGTATGGAACCCAAGAAACTTCTTGCTTTGTCTGCTTGATTATCAACATTTATTAAATCTGTAAGCAATACTACTTGTTGTATTAATCTTGTTGTTGGGTAGTACCTAAATATTACCTGTATCTTTTTCTACTATTAAGTGCTAGAAATACGTAGAGTATAACTTTGATAACAGACAGACCCAACCATTTAATTGCTATGAGTTTAGACCATTGACCAAGATGTATCCTGAATGTGGTTTTCTTTTCTTTTCTTCCTTTGTTCCTTTCCTTTTATTGTCGATTTTATTTTTCATGCATTGGGTCATGTTCAGATATGATAGGCAAATAGTACCTGTGTTCTTTGACATGTGTTGTGTATCAGGTAACAAGGGTTAAACCCTCTCTTAGAAACATGCCTGAATATCCTAGTTGTTCATTCCTTGATTTTAAAGTTAAACCAATTTGATGATATTTTTCTTTGTTTAAACTAGCTGAAACAAAAGAGGCAGTGATTCTGGGGAAGGCATTCCTAAAATTATGCACAACCAATCAGAGTTGGAAACAATGAATAGCTAGTAACCTTAGGTGAGGAGAACCTATCAGCACTCTGGCTCCACCTCCAAAGGGTAGGGCCTCCAGCCGAGCAAAACCAGAGTGCACCACAAATTTGTGGAGTTCAGATTCCTGCGTTCGCAACAAAAGGATAGCTAAGTTTCTAAGTTTGTGCCGGCCTTGGTCTGAAAGACAGGTCAGAAGTATTAGAACGCTAAATTTTCAGATCTGAAACCTTTGTTTGTTTTGTAACTTGCCAGTTCATCTACACACCTTAGGTTTAAACCACCCTCAGGGAAGGAAGGTGGATATTTCTTGTCGGGCCAGGGAGGATATATCCATAACTTTCGATTCTGCTAAAGAGAGGTAGTTAGTTAGCTAAATTAGTATCACCAGCCTCAGAACCCTGATTGCAACCTGAACCTCGCCAGCGGAGTGGGAGCGGTTCTGACGCCACGGAGACCCAGCATCGCACCCAGAGCCACGCACTGATCTGTGAACAGATCGACCATCGAAAGGCCGCCCAAGCTCCACCGTCAGACGGCCACGAGACGCCTCCGGCCAGTCACTGACGGAAAGGCGCGTGCCCGCACGGAGACGCAGCATCCACGGCCAGCGAGGAGAGGAACCACCGCGTGAGCTCCAGCCTTCGATCGAGTCTGTCCTGAGACGACCCTGCCTGAAGTCAGCCCCCGACTCCAACGTAAGCTGGTTCCATCAATTTGCATTCAGGGCCCTGACGCCAATTTATTTAATAAGAGAACTTTTATAGGTACATCCAGCCATATAGTTCTTCCCGTCCAGGCATAGGTTAATTCTCTAGAGGCTCTCCCAAGCGGCTCCCCAAACCACACTGCCTCATACCATTTAGCCGTGAATCACTCTAACTTACTCGAGCTAATTTGTCTTTCATTACTATCACTTTGTTTTGTTTTGTTTTCTGGGTTTATTTTCTATTGTTTATCATTGAATGTAGTCCAAAAGTAGTTTGATATTTAGCCAATAAATTCTCTTTTCTGAAGCATCCTTGGTGCGAGCGTTTCTCTCTCTTGACCTGGTCTGTAGACTTCAAATAAATCCGGGTTACCTCACACCCTCACATAAGGTTCTAGCAATAATAATATTAAAAATTGCAAAACCCGTTACACTGCTACACTGACAACAGGACTTAAGAGCTAAATGTCACATAGTGTGATCAGTACAGCGATTCTGAGATTCTGAAAGTTGTGTAGTGTCCACTTGACATAACATGGATTAATTTAAGTAACTAAACTCTCCTGAGCTCGTTCTGCTGAAATGCTCTCACTGGCTGTACGCAGTACTGCAGACAACAGCTCAGTGTTATTAGGCAGTGAGTGGTGTTTTTTTTTCTTTGGAGTATCTGTAAACATGGACAGATATAAATGGTTTTACTATACTTTTGATCAGAGCTATAAACTGTGAAATTTACTGTGCTACCACAATGACCATGTTAACACCCATGATAGGAAATTCTGACACAGACAGTTCTGACACACTGTTTGTTCAAGAACAGATGTTAAACTTTATCAGAAATTATGTTAAATATAATGTTAACCATTAGGTTAATGTCATATTTTTTGATAGTATTCTGTTTTTCTCAGGTTATTCTAGACTTATTCAGCCTAATGCTGTGTACTAACCCCACATATTCAATTCAATTCAATTCAGTCCAATAATATAGTCTCCTGTAAGTAGCAAGTTCAAATAAATGTGTTTATGGAGTAAAGCTCTTCTTACTTTTTGTGTTCTCTTGTCTTACATATAGACTGGATTATGTTATATAACACATTGCACATATATGTTATATGTGTTTATATGTAGATGTATGTAAAGCATGTTTTTCTTTTCCTGTAAAGTTATCATTTTGGATGATGTTTTGTTCCAGCAGCCATGTTTGAAAGCAGAGGTCAATAAATAGGTCTGTGTGTGTGCTGTGTGTGTGTGTGTGTGTTGGGTGTTCATGAACTGTAGTTCTCTCTTGTCTATTACTGTGATTAGACTGCAGTTCTATAATCATTAAACTTATCTGTTTGCAAAAGCATTTTGCTAGTATCAGTTGTAGCACTACTAACTCACTAATATCTCTCCATAAACTGTCCTGTTAATCGGTTTCTTTCTTTCTCTCTCTCTCTCTCTCTCTCTCTCTCTCTCTCTCGCTTTCTTGCTCTCCCTCCCTTGATATGAGCCCCTGAGTGACGTCTGCCACATGGGAGCCACCAGAGCTGCTAGAGTCTCCATCGCTGTTGGCTGATCTGCACCGTTTTGACTACCATGGAGTTTCATGCTGTACGAAGCTGTGCAAACCTCACCTGCATGAACTGACCCTCCTGATGCTGCTGCTGCATAAACTTAAGCTATCTAATTTACCATTGCTCTACCTGTTTTTTCCTGTTTTGTATTCTAATATTTTATACTAATGCTCTTTGCTATCTGGTGTCGACCAGAGGAGGATGAGTTCTCCTTTTGTGTCTTGGTTCTTCTCAAGGTTTCTTCCTCTTGCTCTTAGGGAGTTTTTCCTTGCCACTGTTGCCATTTTATCAAAACCAGTTTCACTTTATCAAACCAGTTTCACTGGACTATCTGTACTATCATTAGTATGTGCAAACTCTAATTCTAATTGTATGCTGTTCTTCAAGTTTTATGTTGTAAATGTTTTGCTCCAACTTTCAACAGTGCTGTATAAAATAAGTGCTACATGTTGACTATAACCTCTTGATCTTATTTCCTCACTGGTTTGTCCAAGCTTGTACCCCTGAAGACAGACCTCCAAACCAGGTCTATACAGTCCTGCAACAGTAAATCTAGAAGGAGAGTCCTTAAACCCTCTGGTATAACGCTCCCTACTGTTTATTCTGTGTGCTGCTTACACATTCATGTTTAAACTGTAAGGGACAGTGCCCTCACACGTGAGAGACTCAGTAACAGACATCCACTCTTCTAGGATGTCTATATATTATACAGTTTATTATACAGTATATTATAGTGCACTGAAGCTCCTCAGTGGGAGGTTATTAGCACTGATAAGTGTAATCCATCTCCTGGCCAGAGTCTCCTGTCCACTGCACTGCAGTTTTCAATGGACTCAAAATGGAACGGACAGTGTGCTCATTGCTGAAGTTCTTAATGTTTTCATTCAGTGTAGATGTTGTTCTGTGTTGATGTCTGTTTTGATAGATATTTATTTAGTAGGTATTTATAAAGATAATATATAATATCTAAATGTATAAACATGGCAGGAAACACAGATGGGCCTGTAATGAGCAGCTGACTTGCATTAGGAAGTGGAGGGTTTTCTTGTTTAACACAGGAAATGCAGCAAGAGGCTACCATCGTCTGAGCACATGTTCAACCGGGTTTCTGTTCAGTCTGTGCAAGTTTTCAGTCTGTTGACTAGTTACTGGAATTGACCAAGTTAGTGTTTTTTCATTAAGTTTTAATATATTAAATAGTATTTGTCTGATGTACTTGAGTTTTTGTCACTAAGTCTTCACTTTTGAGCACTAACTCCTGCTACCCTAGGAGGAGGTGATGTTGCCCATCCTTACCACCTGGCGTCAGCCCGTCAGGAAGTTCAGGATCCAGCTGCACAGAGAACTGTTCAGACCCACATCCTGCAGCTTAATGTCGAGACTTGAGGGCACGATGGTGTTGAATGCTGAGCTGTAGTCCACAAACAGCTTTCTATTCACAGTCCATCAGTGATCCCTGAAAGCTCTGCTGATTCCCACAGAAATTAAGAGAATTAGTGTAAAATAATGTTTTAAAAGGTTCCAGTTATTAAATATGGTAAGTAATGAAATGTGATTCACCTGAAACTGATGCTCAATCAGATCCTGACCTTCACCTCATAATACAGTTCAGATACAGTCTGTGTTTCTTCAGCTGGAGGAGACAATGAAACGAGCATGTGTGACACAGAAGCCCACATGAAGGTGGAGAATCCAAGATCAGCTTTAATTCTCACAGTTCAGTATAAACAGGCAGATCTAGTGCTGCTTCCTCCAAACAGCGACTCCAATCATGGTGAAGCTTTAGCGCCCCCTCCGGTTAGAAACAGAAGTCACGTGATTTCAGCAAACCACCTACCTTCATAATTTTTTTCATAATTTAGGCTCATAATAAAGAATTTATTCAAATGACACTTTGCGGATCAGCGGTCAGTCAGTGATATCAGGTTCTGATCACCTGACACTGTCTCACCAGTATGAATTATACACACTTTCTTACACCCAGTTCAATAGACAACTTACATTAACAGATTTAGATTTCATACAGAATATAATTATGTATGATTTGATCTACTGACACAAAAACTACATTTTGTGCACAAAATAAGAGATAAACATGATTAAAATGTAATAACAGAGAGACATTTTTATCTTAGGTTCTACATCATGTAGACAAATTCGATATGATAATTGTAAAAATAATAGTGATGAAAAAAAAATATATATATGGTAATAAATTCGTGTTTCGTGATGCATGTTCACTGATTTGACCAGCAGGTGGCGCCAGCGTGCGGTGTTTGGAGCGCTTCGGAACAATGAATCATTTTTCGAATCGATTCAGTTGGTTCAAAGCTTCAGAAAGCCTCGTTTCTCCATCACTGGGCAGAACTTCACAATGGAGAGAAACTCACAGTTCATACAGTTCAAGACAGGAACTAAAACAGAACACAAACTCGAGTATAAAGAAACATCAGAACTGGATTCATTGGGAAATAAACTGCTAGAACTGCTAGGAAAGAACAGAACAAGACTTCACAAGGAACAAACTGAGAACAGCTCAACATAAAGAACATCGATCAGGAGAAATGAGGAACAGGTGTATCAGCAAGAGACTCAGTACTGAGGAGAGAGTGACCTCTGTTGGTCAGAGGGAGAGAAAACCCTGAAATGAGACTGACTGCATGGGGGTTAATAAAAACACATGAAACATTAAGTTAAACTTAGTTAAGTTCTAATTTTAATGATTAGTTTTAAACCTGATACTGTATAAGTGCGAGCTGGACAAAATATCACCCTGTGAGTAGACAGTAATGGAGTCAGTGAATGTAGTGACCTCTGATCTCTATATAAGTGTTCCTTCCCAGATAGCAGACGAGTGTGGGACTATATGGAGCTCCGACTGCTGTGGACCTATAACAGATGTAACGAGTTTTACACCTGCATTACACTTCAGTAGCAGACTTACTGTATCTAAAGATATAAAAATGTCCTACTTGGTTGGGAGAAGTCACATCCATGCCATACATAATCACATCAAGTAAACTGCAATGGCTTAACCCTTTATCAGACATGTCTATAGGCCCATGTGTTAAGACACGAAAACAACAATCCTGAATTTGATCTTTTTTTTATTTTTTTATTTTGGAGCAATAGGAATATACGATTATCATTAAGCTTTTTTGGGCTGTGCAAAACAACAGTTTAACACATCATTTATAGAATTGAATAAAATATTAACTATTATTTGCCACTCAGTTTTAACTGTTTACATTATATGGACCTTAAATATGATGCACTTTCACATTTACAGTAAAAAATAATCACAGTGTATCTATCAGTGTTGGGAAGGAGTGAACTACATGTAAATAAGTTTAACTACATTTTGCAGTAGTTTGCTGGTAGTTTCGCTACATTTAAATTTGCATAGTGATCCAAGTAGTAAAATTATTGCCATTTTCTGTGTAGTTAACTACAGAAACTACAAACAATTTGGGGCCATAAAAAACTGACATTTCTTGCACTTTCCCTATGAATAGTGAGGTAATTATTTTTTCTTGGTTTATGTATGATCTGTGATCAAGCAGGCACTTTTCGCTGTCAGGCATATCGTAGCAACGCTGACAGCGCTTCTCATTGGTCGTGAGTCTCATTCTCTGTTTGGGCCCAGGAACATAACATGACATACAGGCTGAGGGAGAGCAGCAGGGTTTCCTTCTGTCTCATACAAACCGCCCTGTCTTAAAGGGGAACTCCACCTCTTTTGCAAAATTACTTAACATTACATTCAGTGGTTTAGATGTGAACAAAATCATTCTGAGTGGTTTGGTGTGAAATGTACGGAGCCCCGCTGGTGACATCCTGTATAAAAAAAAAATAATGCATGGCCACGACTTAGTAAGGCGTGGGAATGAGATGATTAAGCCATGGCCACGATTTAATAATCTCATTCCCTCGCCTTACTAAGTCGTGGCCACGCATTAGGATCTCGTTCCCACGCATTAATAAGGTGTGGCCACGCATTATTTTTTATTTATACAGGATGTCACCAGCGGGGCTCCGCAGAAATGTGCCTTTCCAGAGAAAGAATCAGAATTGTTCATCATTATAGTACTAGGAACCAGACGTCCAATGTGTTTAATGGCTCTAAAAGCTACATCCTATTGAGTTATTGCACAAAATGGTTATCAATGCATGGTTTGAAACCTGAGACACTGTTTTGTGACAGTTTTGTTATAAAGTTTTGGCCTAAAACATATTTTTAGTATAAACCTTTACTCCGGGATTAGTCATGTGTTTCCTCTCAAAAGTACACTCAACTGAGGTCAATACCCGCAAGCTAACATGCTACTGTAGTTAATAGCCCGTAGTTACAGCTGTTCAACACGGCTAACGCCAGCAGCAGCTTTTGTTTACAGTTTATTTTTACAGTTTTCATATTCATTTTGGAAAATGGCAGAACATGCAGAGGACTTCGAGGAGGTCTGTTTACAAAATATCATAGATCCATATAAATTTGAACCAGAATATGCAAATGAGTTGCGGTGGTTTAAAAGAAGAGAGAGCCAAAAAGGAGAGAGAGAGAGACTGAACCTGCCAGTGCTGACGCTGAACAACCCAGAGTGAATAGAAACTGATGGTGTCAACAACAAACTGCTTGTACTCCGCTTGCCAGTTTATGAGGTAGGATAGTGAGGTAGACAGTTTTTGTTTTTTTTGCGTGGCCCACTTTAGACAGTCTGTTGTAAGCTAACGGCTAACAGTAACATATGCACGGTGGCTAACAATGACTGTTTCACTCACAAACATTTCTTACCTTGATTCCAGTTTCTGCTGGAGTGAAACTGCGTGTGGGTAAATCTATGGGTCGTCAGTCAGACCCTCCTCCAAAACGCGTGCAGGGCGGAGAGGTACATGCAGGGCGTTGTAAGGAAAAAACAGTACCCAAAGAAAATGTTTTTTTTTTTTCAATTTAGCACTATTTTACCATTATCAGTGTGACATATAAAAACATAAAAGACGTGTGGAAGTTCACTGGTCATTTTGGATACCAGATAAAATAGTGATATTTGTGTTGTAGACATACAGACGTCTGGTTCCTGGCACTATAATGGTGAACAATTTTGACTCTGTAAATTTCTCTAGAAAGGTGCATTTTAGACCAAACCACTCTGAATGATTTTGTTTACATCTAAACATTAAATGATTATTTATTTTGCAAAATCGAAGGAGTTTCCCTTTAAATCCTAAGTAATCATAGCATTGTAGTACTGCTGTAAATATCTAGTAGTACTCAGTGCTACAATGTAATTGCAAAGTATGAGCAAGAAATGATAATTACAATGTATTTACCCATTAAATATGAGGTACTTACTGTAGTATAAAATACATTGTTACAGTTTGCTTGTTTATCTGCTCTCAGATGTTTGAGATGTTCTCTATTGCAGTGGTGCTGACCCTAAAAAAAGGCATCTATATTTCAAGACTGCAAATGTATCTTATGCAGATTAGAGGTTTAGTCTGTTCAGATCATGAGCAAAACATAGAACATGACGTTCTTGTGAAAGAAGAGCAGATATTATCAGTTTTATCAGTGATGGAGAATGTGACCTTGTTTCTGTTTCCCATGTACCCTAGAAGGACAGAAGAACAGTGTCTCTGAATGTTTATACCCTGAAGAGCTGCTGGAGAATTTGTTAGCCTGACTATGTAGGCATGAATGTTTGGTGAGGTCTGCATATCTAATGATTTACAGCTGCTTCTTTCAAATGCTATTTTGATACTATTTAGTTTTAGCTACTTTGCTGCTCTATGCAAAATACAATACAATGGTCTGCAGAATAAAAAGGAAGCTCAATGTCCAAGGATATGCTAATCTAAAATATATGTTTAGTCTGTATTTGAAAATGGAACTTGCATTCCTAATATTTGATGAGATGTTATTCCACAGTTTAGGAGCCATAAAAGAAAAGATTCTTTATCATCATTATAGAGACACAGTCAGGTTTCAGAGCTCCTGATGATCTGATGATTTTATGTTGATTGTAGCTACACACCCTACATGGGCTTACTCAAAAGCCCACCTGAGGATGGAATCCTAACAACACTGACTCCTGATTTGCAGCCTCGAAATATTAATTTGTGGCCTTATAGTAATTTGAAGCCTCAAAATATTAATTTCTGGCCATATAGTAATTTGAGGCCTAAAAATATTAATTTGAGGCCTTATATTAATTTGATGCCTTAAAATATAAATTTACGGCCTTATTTTAATTTGTGGCCTCAACATATTATTTTGTGGCCTTATAGTAATTTGAGGCCTAAAAATATTTAATTTGTGGTTTAATATATGAATCTGTGGCCTCATAGTAATTTAAGGCCACAATATAGTAATTCATGGCCTCACTATTGTGCTTTGTGGCATCAGTATATTCTTGTATATAATTTATGGCCATGCCATATTAAAAAAATCACTATGTCACCTTAGGGTCTCTACAGAACTTATGTATGATAATGTTAATTTACATCACAAACAAATTAACCAATGTTCAGTATGAACAGACGGCTTGTAGACCTCATAACCACTACATCGTCTCTTGGTAACTGTCGTCGAGGCCTATGTGGAGCTATTTGACTGTGTAAGTAGCCTTGTAATAGCTAACAATAACACTAACCTTTTATAGTTACATATTTATAGATAATGGTGGTGGTTACTTATATAAATTAATAGATTAACAGACTTTTAAAAACATTCAGATATTAAAAAGAATCAGTTATTTAATGTTGAAAAGCTGTATATATATATATATATATATATATCTGCTCTATATTAGATTTTATAAACTATACATGGGGGTTTTCATTTACTGAAAATGTAAAAAGAAATATCACTGTCTCAGAATTTGCTCCACAAGCAGCTACTGGTATAAACATCCTTACTAAATAACACATAATAGAAACTTTTAATACTCCTGATTTATGAAAAAATGGTGGATAAGTAGGTGTCTACAAACTTACATATCTTGACAGTCCAAAGAAAAACAAGTATCTCTAAAACAGTAACTTTACAGGAGAAGGCAAGAACGGTTTTACCTTGTAATGTAAGTCAATTTAAAGAGGTTTTGGAGCATTTTTGTTGGTCCATTCATCATAAAATTTCACACAATATAAAGGACAGCTGTTCAAATGATGTTGAAAAAGAAAAATCGACAAAAATAGATTTACATGGACATGATATACTTTATTATTCAGTTGTAAATGGTAGAAAATTAAAGCCACCATTTTGTTTGTGATCATTACTACAAATTTGTAAATAAAACTGGGTCTTATTTCTCCAAATCAAATTAAACAGACTTTTGTCATTTTCAGCCCAGAGTTCTTGCAGTATACATAAACCTAGAAAGACCTTCAACCTTTGAATGTAGGATTCTACCTTTTAATGCCAGGAATTAAGTTTCATTTACATTTTATCAGTGGTACCTTTAAAGGTGGAAGAGCATGTTTGATTTGCATTCATCATTATACAAATTCCTGGATATGTTACTCCGTTCTTAAGAGGCATGTTACATATGAAGGAGGTCAGTCTTTAACAGACATCAGTTTGCATTTCCTTATATTTAAACATAAACGAGAGCTTTTGAAAAAGTCCTAATGAGCTTAAAAGCAAGACGGACCTGAGAGGCATTCTTCAAAAAGGGCTAATATTGTCCAGCAGTGGCTAATGATAAATGATAAACCCTCTCTCCACCACTATAACCCCCTACAGGTTACTATAAGAGATTGTTTCAGGGATTCAAAAGCCTCATTAAATCAAGAAAGGAATTCAACTATCACTGTTGCCCAGTAAGCAGTCTGTACAGATAAACAATCGTTCAAACTATATCCCACCACTAGGTGGAGCAATAATCACATCATTTAACCCTCTCAGCCCAAGTTCATACAACGTAATTGCAAAGTATGTACCAGAAATTACATGCAGTTATTTGCAGTTACATGCATATTTAACCCATTCAGTATTAATCACTTACAGTTTGCTTGTCTATCTGCTCTTGGATGTTTGAGATGTTCTGTTTTGCAGTGGTGTTAGATCTAAAGAAATCATCTATATTTCAAGACTGCAAATGTATCTTATGCAGATTAGAGGTTTAGTCTGTTCGGATCATGAGCAAAACATAGAACATGACGTTCTTGTGAAAGAAGAGCAGATATTATCAGTGATACAGTGTCATCTTGTTTCTTTGTTTCCCACGTACCTGCAAGAATAGAAGAACAGTGTCTCAGCATGTTCACACCCCCAAGAGCTGGTGGAGAATTTGTTTAGTTCATCATTAAAGGGGCAGCATGGCTATGTAGGCATCCATGTTTACTGAGGTCTGCATATCTGATGGTTTACAGATGTTGCTTTCATCACCTCCAGCATTGCTTTTTTTTCTGCCTTCTTAATATTTAGCCCACCATAACATTAACAGCATTTTTAAAGGATCTAATTGGGGTCAGGTTTCAGATCAGCGTTTATGGAACACCCACAATAAAAAATGAATGAGATACTTCTCTGAATTACGGCACTACTTACACTAGGTGTAATTTTTTCTTGGGTTCTTGCCAGCAGTGCAAACTACACTGTAGGTTGAATGCTCTTTATTCTGACTTGCATGTTTTGTTTTTCTACAAGAGTCATTGGAAATTAATCTGGAATTTGATGTAAAAAATGGCTTTTAAATCCATGAAAGAATTTTTAGTAAGCACTGTTGTAGATTGGCATCAGATACATGTCAAATGCATATACAGGTCCAAAGACCCCTACAAGAGTGTTTGGCTAGACAGCAAGCTTGGAACCTAAACATACAGAATAGCCAATGATCCCCATTTTAACATTCATCTGTTTTAAACTCCATACTAAACCACAGTTTTTACCACAGACCCTGATCAAAGCTGGATTCTGTCCCTAAATACAGAGAAGAACAGAACGAGAGCTGTTGTGATTAAAAAAAAATAAAAAAAAAGTTTATTTATGTTAATTCCAGGAATCACTCAAAAATGAATAAAAAGAAATATTTTATTACATTAGAAAATATTAATCAAGTTAGTTATAAAACCAAACTAAACAAATAACTTGTTTAACAATCATGAATTTATTGTTACAGAACTAAAATTGGATAAAAAAGTAAACACAAACAAATAGGCTACAATACAGTAAGAAGAGCAATATCAAAACTCAGTACCACTACATCACGTACATTTTTACTAGTTAATGAATAGTTTAAACATTGTTAAGCATTAGGATAAGATAAAATGGCAATGGTTAGGCATAAGGATAAAAATAACAATAATAATTAAACACATAAAATTAATCAAATAAACCAAAATATGACAGATTTTTACAAAATCCAGACTATAGAAAAAAAGAAATATTAAATTAAAATAAGTTTGGCAATGTTAAAAGCTTTCACACAGAATGTATACAACCATGTTAGGTGGCAGTTCATGAAATATAAATCATAGGAGGTTTTGACTATAATAATATTTATTATGGTTAAGGAATTAGACTAATCACTCACTCAAACAGCCAAAGATCATCGAACACACTAAGGCATGTTAATCTCACTGATTGTTCAGCAGTGAATTCAGGATGTTTGAGTATTCTTAAAGTCTGAAGTCAAATTAACTGAGTTACAGTGAACAAACGAGTAACTAAGACTGTTTTCCTTTTAACACAATACTTACAGAAATGTCTGAAAGAAAATAGAACTTGCTAAAATGAAGTTTTGAAGTTCACATCCTGCATCTTCTGTCTGCAACTTTAAATCTCCAATCAGACGTCACTGTAAATGGCTAGTTCTGAAAACTGCAGCAACACAGGCTTTACAACAGCATTACACTCTCTAATACATACATTTACCATTCTCACTACGAGAGAACTCAGAGGACACATCTGGGCAGCCATGATGCTTTTCAGGAACTCTTTTTAAGGATTAAAGGCACACAGGCTTTCTTTGTGGACCTATAAGAGAAGAGCCTTTTATTAATTTTTGGTATTTCACATTATGTGAAGTGTAGATTTTAAATAAGCTAATTACAAATGAGAAAGTGAACAGCTTGATTTATTGAACAGAAATAGAGCCATTTCAGAAACATCACTGATTCACAGCTATTTTCACTTCTGACATTAGTGTTTTGGAGGAGTGGGTGAAGTAAAATTTAGTGCACAATGTTTTCCACTATGAGGACAATGACACCACAATATACACTCACCGAGCACTTTATTAGGTACACTTACCTTGCATCCACACCTCATTGTCCATTTTATCAGCTCCATGTTTCATATAGGTGCACTTTGTAGTTCTACAATTACAGACTGGAGTTCATCTGTTTGTTTGCATTATTTGTTACCCCAGCCTTACCCCATCAGCCAGTGGTCAGGACCCCAACAGGACCACCACAGCGCAGGTATTATTTGGGTGGTGGATCATTCTCAGCACTGCAGTGACACTGACGTGGTGGTGGCGTGTTAGTGTGTGTTGTGCTGGTACGAGTGGATCAGACATAGCAGTGCTGCTAGAGTTTCAACACTACTGTCCACTCTATTAGACACACCTACCTTGTTGGTCCACCTTGTAGTCAAGTGAAGTCAAGAGACTTTTTTTTTTTATTGTCCTTCCATCTATGTAAGTACACAGTGGAGTGAAATTACATTGCTCCAGGACCAACATGGTGCAACATGGAACAAAATAATACAGTACAGACAAAGTGCAAACATGCAGACGTAAGTGTGCAATTATTAAACTACAAACAATACAATAAATATGATAAATAAAACAGACATTATACATAGGAAACAGACAGGACAGTGCAGCGCCGACACAGCACTCATTTCAGTGCATGAGGTAGTGAGGATAACGTGCAGAGGTATTTAACATGCTATGATATGTGGGTATACGCAGTCAGATTATAACATACATGAGCACAGCAGTTACTGAGGTAGAAATATACAGTACTTTAGTAGAACACAGTATTAGCAGCAATGTTCCAGACAGAGCAAGTAGAGCATCAAAAACGAGTATGTGTGTGTGTGAGTGTGAAGTATGTGTGTGAGGAGGTTTTCAGTTCAGTCCTTGTGAGTTTAAAAATCAAAAGTAATCTAATGTAAAAAAAATTAAATGTAAAGTCAGAGACAGTAGCTCATCTGATGCTGCACAGTTTGTGTTGGTCATCCTCTAGTTCTTCATCAGTGGTCACAGGATGCTGCCCATAAGATGCTGTTGGCTGGATGTTTTTGGTTGGTGGACTATTCTCAGTCCAGCAGTGATACTGAGGTGTTTAAACTCCAGCAGCACTGCTGTGTCTGATCCACTCAGCGCAACACACACTAACACACCACCACCATGTCAGTGTTAGTGCAGTGCTGAGAATGATCCACCACCCAAATAATACCTGCTTTGTGGTGGTCCTGACCAATGCTCAACAGGGTGAAAGGGGGCTAACAAAGAATTCAGAGAAACAGATGGATTACAGTCTGTAATTGTAGAACTAAAAAAGTGCACCTGTTATTGTAAGTCGAGCTGATAAAATGGACAATGAATGTAGATATAAGGTAGATGTACTTTATAAAGTGCTCAGTGAGAGTATATACAAAAATTATTTATTACTTTTGCTACTGATAATAAAAATATCACAATACTAAAGTTATATCACATAATATTCACCCACATTAAAGCACACATCTGCTAATCTATAATGTTGAGTCAGTACTGCTCCATCTGTTATACATGACTACTGAGACTGTTACTGAGCTCTGTTAACCTGCAAGTTATCAGTGTTTAAAGGCTGTACAGTCATCAACAATAAAAAGATGGACAATACATCATGTTTCTCATTCTGAACCTGAAGCACAAGCCAGAAAAAGCAATTATTCAGAGAAAACATGTCTTATCACAAATAGAATGCGACTGCATTCAAGCACAAATCTGCTGACCCACAGTGCTGTTCAAATCACATATAAGTCTGTAATTTTTTATAGATCCCTAATCTATAGTTGCATGCTAATTGTGGGTGCTCCTAGTCAAATTACGTTTTGTTGATTGTCAAAGTGAAAAATAAGTTACATGTTCTCTACAGAGAACACACTTCTGTACTTTTTAATGCATAAATACACAATTTATTTGCTGAATTTATCATATTGGAAAAAAATAAAACATGAAAATTGTTTTCCAATATGTTAAGCTCAGCAAATAAATATAAATTGTGCACTAAAACTGTGAAATTTAAGTTGTTTACTGTAGAGAATATCTGTTCTGGTCATTTTTACTTGGAAAATCAACAAAATGTAATTTGATGTAATCAAACTTTTGCGTATGACTGTGCATCTTGGACAGTCCTTGTTTAGTTGTTGCTCTAGTCCTGTGTTTTCCCACAGGATCGATAACATTTCTACCCATCTGTCTAACTATCCTTAAACCATATTTGGTGCAAAAGATTAATAACAATGTGTTAGTTTAGAAAAAGAGAAGTTTTCAATCATCATTTAGCTTTCATGTTGATGAGCTTAAAGCTGAGCAAAAAATATACCAAAGTATTGGTTAATATCTGTTTAATTCTTATACAAATGAACAGTTACAGAGAAAACAGAATATCTCAAATGTAAATTCGGTGTACCTTCTGACCACGATTGCATATATTTTTATTCTTTTGGACCTGAACCATCACCTGTCATTTATGACACTGAACTGTGATGACCTGTTTGAGCTCATCTCACCTTTGTTATTCAGTGCTTCAGTTCTGAGTAGACAGTATCAGCTCCCTCACTGCTCTTCCCTACAGAGAGCAATGACACTGAATTAGCATCAACCAAGAACAAGAGGAAAGCATTTAATCTGTTACAACACAGACATGATTTATAGCACAATTCAGATCCTGATAAGCATTGAAAACTGGTGACTCTGATCTGATTTTCATGTTCAGGTTGATGTGAATGCAGAGTGAAAATAATGAAAATAATGTGAAAGAAATAAATACATTCTGATCAAGAATATTTATAGCTACAATAAAATAGGTAACAATCACCATTACTTTAATCACCTGTCAGCACTAATTTTTCTTTGATCTCACCTTCAAGCAGCTTGTTCTGAGTTTTCTTCGGCTTCTTCTTGCCTTTCAGATTAATTTGAGCATAAGTCAAATCACCAGGTTCAGGTCCAGAATCTAAGAAAAAACAAAATAAACTTTGTTTTCTCCAGTCTCATTCAGCTTTCACAATCCTTAAACTTCTCAAAATATATAGTCTTTAATCTGGCCTTCTGTTTCTATACTGTGTTAAACATGCTCTTGTCCTGGTATTTGCCATTTCTCCTTAGGGGAATTCCTGAAGGGGCGTTCCATCACTGTATTAGCTCAAGTGATGTGTTTTAGATGACCGTTGGAGAGGTGAGGGACTGAGTCAAAGCTGTTTTGATGCTGGAGCAATAAAATTCTAAATATCTTAAAACTACACCATTTAATTTACTACTGCAAACTGACTTTAATTTAGCAAACTGTTCTATTTGTTGTATATGACTTCTAATATAACTGTATGTCTCTATTCTGCCTCTTGCTGCTATAACCAAACAAAAGTTTTTTTTTATTATTTTAAATCTGAAACTTAAGCCAAACAAAGCAGTTGTTCAGAAAGTTTGTGTACCTTACACTTAATCTTCTCAAAAAAATGTTCTGCATTACAAAGTTTGTTTAGCTAATTAGCTGACTCTAGCTCTTCTAGCTAAGGGGGCAGCTTCTTCCTTCTGAAAAAGTCTACTTCCCCACCTCCTCCTTCTCCTGCAAGTGGCCACTTGTGTAATTTTGGTGCTACACACTAATTGTGAGGTGAAGTTGGTGAGAAAATGTTGTAGAAAGTATCAAAACCAAAGGTCAGACTGTAGTACTTAAACAATCACATCCTGCACTACTTAACTAACCAGTCTAGTGTAACCATAGAGGTGGGCGATGTAGAGAAAATATAAGATCATGATACTTGAAGAAATTTTCATGATACACGATATGCAACAATTTTTTATTTTTCTGACATTTTAAATGTTGGAACAGGCAAAAAAGAGTCAGTAGTGCCACATATGAAAAATGTTATTAAACCATTCAAATGATTATTTAACATTTCACATACATGAAACATGCAGTTGGTCAGTGTTCTAGAAGTAGTGACAATATCCATGATGTGCTCAGGAAATCATATTGTGACATATTTTTACCTAATTTATAACAAAAACAACAAATGTTGACATACTGCCCAGCTCTACTTAACCATTCATTCATAGACTAGTCACCAACGAGTCACTAACTACAGTCCTTAAAGTGATATTGTGGCAAATAAAATGTATATAATGACCATAAATGTAGTTTATCAGCCAGGGCTTGTTTGATGTAGTGTGTGGTAGGTACTTCTTACCTTTGCTGTCCTGTTTCAGGCTTTTCATCGCAATCTGGGAATATGTCACCTCATCTGATGTTGTTGCTGCATCATTTAATACAGAAAGCAGTTTAGACACTGAAGCCAATTTAGGTGGAAAACAGATTTTGTTAATGCAGAAATGCAGTTCTTACCTTTTCCTCTGAATTTCTTTTTATTTGTCTTAATTTGGGCATAAGTTACATCACTGGAGTCAGCAGCAGAATCATCTAGAACAGTCAGAGTCACTCTTTAGAGACGCTGCTTTACATGGTCAAAGTTCAGTTTTAAGCATAGAAAATAAAATTAATTGTATCCATGTTCATCATATCAACACTGTTATAAATATGACCACTGGGTATTAAAGGTACAGTTCACTGGAATAAAATCAAAATCAAATTTCCCCTTTACCCCATTCATAGTTGATCAAGTTTGATGTCAAGAACAAGTTTGCTTCTTTATTTTTGCAGCTGAGCTACAGAGCAAGTTTAGAAGAATTACCACCCAAAAGATTTTGAGTAACATAGACTTCCATTAATTTTTAGCTACATGGGCCTAAAAGCTCTGGTGCAAAACTCAAGAAGCCAATCCTTTTAGTGAAAAAACATAAGCAAAAAAAAGACACTTTCTGATCAAGCTTATTTATAACTATAACAAAATGGGGAACATCTGAGCAATCAAGACAAATATGATCTATTACAATTATTTAAATCACCTGTCAGCACTAATTTAGACATTTTCTTTTGATCTTACCCTCAAGTAGATTATCCTGAGTTTTCTTCAACTTCTTCTTCTCTTTCAGATCAATCTGAGCATAAGTCACATCACCAGGTTCAGGTCCAGAACCTAAGAGAAAACAAAATAACTTTCTTTCTCCAGTCTCATTCAGCTTTCACAGTCCTTTAACAATCTTTCCGAAATATAGTCTTTAATCTGGCCTCCTGTTTCTATACTGTGTTAAACATGCTCTTGTCCTGGTTTTCGCCATTTCTCCTTGGGTGAATTCCTGTAGGGGTGTTCCATCACTGTATTAGCTCAAGTGAGGTTTTTAAATGACCGCTTGGACGGGTGAGGGACTGAGTCAAAGCTGTAGTTATGCTGGAGCAATATTTTAAAACTACACCATTTAATTTGCTACATGCAGAAAAAAAAGGTTTATATAATAAAAACTGACCAGCCTGCAGCAGTGTGGATCCTGGTTTATGACTCTGGTCTGGTGTCTGATTGGTGTTCTGCTGATCTCCTGTAGAAGACAGAGATTCTACATCTTCAGCTTTAGTGGTTCAGTGATAAAAGTTAAGAACATTGAAACATGAACATGAAAGAGACACAAGTTACTTCACTTTCCTCTTATTGTCATCAACAGCTACTGCAATGCACAGAAATCATTAGTTTGCACACACTGAAGATACAAAGTAGTTTTCAAACCTTTCTTCTTCTTGTAGCACCAAAACAGGACCAGTATTACGATGAGGATCAGGACTAAACTCAGTACCACAGACACTGCTACTTTTGCAACATTAGATTCAGAACCTAAGACAGAAAGGGACTTTAATTTGTATTTAAATGTTTTATTTACTGTAGTTACAGAAGGAATCAAATATAATGAAATGTTTTTCTCACCTCTGACTGAGATCCAGCTCTGTGGTGACTCTCCTTTCTCTGGGTGTTTACAGTGGTAGAGACCTTCATCTGACTTTGAGACAGTACGGACGGTCATCTCTCCTGTAGTCTGAGTCTGGAGGAGTGATCCATTCTTATAGAACTCAGCTGTGAGGTTTGAGGGCTTTGGGTCACGATATAAACAGCGCAGAGTCAGAGGATCTCCCTCAGTCACAGGATGGACAGGACTCTCCAGAATCACATCACCATCTGTAGGAAACAGTAAGACAACAGTGACGAAAGAATTTGTAGAGAATACAGGAATTATAACTCGGAGAGCTCAGTACTGACTGATAAGTGTCAGGACAGTTGTATTTCTGTCACAGTTGTAAGTTGTATTTCACCTTGTACCTTTTAGCTGAAAAACAGCAAGTGTGTGAAAAGTTATTTAGCTGATACCAAAGCTAAATCATTTTAGTTCAGTTTACTACAACAAACCTATACAAGTGGAGTGTAAAATGAGCCTGAACCTAATATTTATCTGTGCTTTTCTGCAACACTTCCTATATGCTAAAGCTGCACTTTGCTCTATTTGCTTCAGCCCTAGAAACCCCCAGGTGGTGCTGAGCTTCTGGTAGAGTGCTCTTTAGTCTTTAACCAGCTTTATTAGTCTTTCTGTGCTTCTTTCATTGGACTTAAAAGATAACACACTCTGACCAAAACAAAAGATGCTGGCTCTTCACTGCCCTCTAGTGAAGTATAGAGTTCAGATATCTCATGGTTTTTATAAAACATGAATAATGTTGGAGATATGCTAATTTGCATAGTGAAAATCCTTATTTGCAATTTGCTTTTTTAAACACTTTTAAACCTATTTGAATATTTGAAAATTAATAGTCATCCCTAATATTCATAAAATCATTAACTTTTGGTTTTCTTTGACAATATGACCTTGTGTGACACAAACATCCAGGTTCATACAAAAATATAGTGATGGTGATGAAATCATGTTCACTCACTGTGCACTGTGATGTTGACAGGACTGCTGCTCTCTCCACATTCAGACTCACACCAGTACACTCCAGTGTGGGATGTGTAGAGGGAGCTGATGTTGCATGTAGATCCTGTAACTGATCCCCAGCCTGATGAACAATCTGACACCTTCTCACTGTGTGTGTATCGTCTCACTCTCCATCCAGTAGAGTCACTCTGTCCCTCACAGCTCAGTGAGAGAGAGTCTTTAGTAAAGTGTTGAGTTCTGCTGGGACTGACCATCAGAGAGTCTGAACGAGTCGTACCTGAAAAATACATTGAAGACTCTAACATGTGGCTCAATAAATACACAATTAAAAGAAAAAAACAGTGTTTACAGATAACACTTATCAGTATTACAGACTTCATCATAAAATTAATAATAATAATTGCCAGGTGATTTTGGACTATTGTTATTGGTTCATTCATCTAACTAACATGTTTAACACCCAAAAAAGGATTCATCAAACAATATGAGTCCATTAAACAGCAGATTAACCTTACAGTTTCCACGTAAATGAGTCCTAATGGAAACTGAAGGTCTAGGAAGACACAACAAAGTGACAACAGACTAACAATTTTTCAGTCTTTCAATTCAGCCTTTATAGGAATCTTCTCATCTCTACAGTACAGTCTGATCATTGACTCATTCCAGCCTCACACATAATGCACAGAGACTCCAGTGGGTGAAGGAATAATGGCCTTAATAACCAATAACCCCAGTTATGGTTGATTTTCTAAGTGAAAATAAGTGAACACATCCTGTGACAACACATAAATAAGGTATTTGACCGCAAATTTCAGTGCACCTCTTCTTTTTATTTGCTGAATTTAAATTGTTAGGGGAAATAAGATTGAAAAAACAAAATATAAAATTTGCCTTACCTTTTGCACAAGCCACATTTTTCGTGCTTTAAAATGTGCAGAAATTTGTTCTCTGTAGAGGATGTTAACTTACTGTTTTAACTCTGATCATGTAATTTGCTTTTGACTGTACCTCTCTCTTTGCTGATGTACAGAATTGTGCATACTTTAAACACCTGAATTATAAATTATATTTAAAATGCTATTTCAGTGAGCATTTATTTACTCAGAAAAGCACTCACATTCTAATAAATACAAATAATATTAATACAATAAGTGGTGATTTTATGTCTGTCAGTATATTTACTTAACCATTTCCAAACTTCTCCAAACAAATTTATGTGATGGCTGGAGGCGTCTAAAGCAAACACTGTTCTTCTTACTAGCTCATAATGCACCAAGTACTATTTAAAAACAAGATTTTTTTAGTTTTAATGCATTGATGTTTTATTTGTATTTATTTTAACGTTACATGCTGATTTACAAGCAAAAACACAGATATTGCCCAAATAAATTATTTTAAACAGCTTGCTCAGGTGCTTAAAACTTAGGGACAGTACTGTATATAAGGAGGATAAGGTAGGTGTAAACCTTACAACACATGGGTAACAGAGTTTCAAAGATGTGCCAAATAAAAAAGATATGATTTCTGTTTCTGGGCAGTTTATGTTTGTTGTTGTTGTTCAGCTGACATGCTTGATTTTGAATACTAATTTCTGACAAACTGTCTGCACCTGATTATCTTTTGAGACCTGATCTCTGTACGTAGGCTTTAATAGACACACACATTTTAAATGACCCACATCTTTAAAAACTGAATGTGTCTAACTTTTGGGAAATAAAATAATTTAATGTAGTATGTAAACACTGTAAACACAGTAAAATGTATGGTTCACTCCCCAGTCTATAAAGTCAATATGTGAAAACTAAGAGACAATTCTAGATTTTTTTTTGTCATGAAAACCAGCATTTTCACATATTCACAGCCAACAGCAGTTTAGCCCCGCCCATTCGCACTGAAGTTATAAGAAGTGTTTCTGTCTGGGCCACTTTTGGAATGAGGTGCAAAACCAGGCAGACAATTAGTCTTTAAGGCACATTAACAAAACAGCCAGTTTGAATCTAAAGGATAAAGAGATGTTGGAAAATAGTCATGTAAAATTGAAATATTACTGTTTTTAGAACATCACACCACACAATCATTGTAAGTGGACCTCAGGGAAATAAAAATAAGATATAATACAGGATATGGACCCTTTAATCACTATAACCCTTTCAAATTTTGCAATTTGAAATCAGCTCCTCATGCAGGTCCTGTCTTGATCATACTGATGTTAGAAAATCCTGTTAGTTTCTGAAGCTCTAATCTTAGAAAGCCTCTTTCAGCCTTTAAACAGCTTGTTGCATTTTTCTGAAAGTATGTATAATTTAATCATTATGATTTAAACAGAGAGTGGTTTGATGTGAATTGAGCCGTTCTGGAGATCAGATGTGCTCAAGATAAAACACATCAAATATCTGGACTGGCTAGAGGTTTGTTGACTGTGAAGTTTGATTGCATGTTAGAAATATGGAGAATTGAGAGTTGTCCAAAAAGTTAAGAGAAGAGATCACTGTCTTGCACAAACAAGGAAAAAGATATAAAAAGATAGCAAAGGCACTGAATGTTTCCAAGAGATACAGCTGGAAGCACAGTTTGCAAGTTCAAAGTTAAAGGAACACTGACTACACTGCCTGGACGTGGTCAAATAGAGGAAGTTATCACCTGCTGCCACCAGATTCCTGAGGAGGCAGGTGGTCAGAAACCCTCGAGTGACTGCAAAAGACCTGCAGCAAGAACTGTTTTGCAGCAGACACTGAGCTTTCAGTTTGCACAGTAAGGTGTATACTACATACTGAAAGTCTCAATGCCTCCAAGACGTACACCACTACTGCTCCAAAAGAACAAGGAAAGTTGGCTCCAATATGCTGAAAACCCCATAAATAAGCCACAGAGATTTTGGGACTCTGTTCTGTGGAACGATGAAACATAACTAGAACTTTTCTGGCCTATGGATCAGCGTTATATCTGAGGAGGAAGAATGAAGCAGACATTGAAAAGAACACCCTGCCTATAGTGAAGCACAGCAGTGGTTCAGTGATGCTCTGGGGCTGCTTTGGTTCCTCTGGCACTCGAAACCTGCAGTACGTTGAGTGCAGGATGGAGTCAATAAAGTATCAGGAAATTCGATAAGAAGGCATGATGCCTTCTATGAAGAAGCTAAAGCTTGGGTGTAATTGGATCTTCCAACAGGACAATGATCCAAAGCATACCTTAAATCTACCAAGGCTTGGTTTCAGGAGATGTCACAGTTGCAGCACGGAAACCCAAGTGAACTGGAAGCCACTGCCCTTGAGAAATGGGCTAAGATTTCTCAGGAACGCTGCCAGAAGCTGGTGTCTGGCTATACATCATGTGTGCAGCAGGTCAGAACAGCAAAAGGGTGCTCTACTAAGTACTAAAGACGCTTGTCATGAAGGGGTTGAATAATTCTGAGACTGCAGTAATCATAAAAAGTGGCACTTTGTGTTAAATTTGAAGAAACCACTCATTAAATTAAATGTTTTGTTTAACTGGTTTATTGCAAACAGCTGAAAGTTTGTAAGTAAATTTTGCTAATAAGCCTAGTTTGCAATTGGGGTTGAATCATTTTGATTGCAACTGTACATGCAGGACGTTATAATGCAACATAATACAAAAGCTATTTTTCATATTTAACACTATTTTATCACTGTCAACATTACATAAAACCATGTGTAACTTCACTGCTGGTTTAGGACAGTAAATTAAAATTGTTGAAATTGTGACCACTGGTTCCCATCATCACCACTGTAAAGAAATAATACGTGAGAAAGTTTCTCTAAAACGCACCATCCCACATCAAAACACTCTGACTTTGTTCACATCTGAATGATTGAATTGTGCAAGAATGTGAATTTTGAAAAAGCAGTAGACCTCTCCTTTTAGACAGCTAGTCAGACAAACCAAAACTAGCCTTGTGCTACTTTATTCTGTCCTGTTCCCACAGCAGCCTTCATCTGAAGTTCCCACACAGCCTTAATAACACTGTAAAACGTTAAAGGTGCACTGATCATGAAGCTGTGTGTATTAAACCTCTGCTCTCTGCATACAGTTTATAGTCCATGTTCAGCACCAGATCAGTAGCAGAAAGTTTTCTACTCACCAGTGACGTTTATCCAGAGGGCATCACTGTAGTGAGTGTAGTAGACTGGGTCTCCTCTCCCAGCTCTGCACCAGTACTGTCCTCCATCAGAGACACTGACTGAGCTGATGCTGTAGGAGTGTGTTTCAGTCTTGGTCTCATTCTCAGGGTTCTGTGTGTGTTTGAACCAGTAAAACGTCCATCCAGCAGACTGATCCAGCTTACAGTACAGAACCACTGGATTTCCTATCAGTGCAGCACCTTTATGGCTTGATGTGAGTTCTGGTTTAGGTTTTTCTGCAGTTGGAGATGAAGCACACAGTTCAGACAGTGCAGACACTAAACTCCCAACCTAAACGCTCAATTTATCTACCAACACATCATTATTTGTTGTCATTAGAAACACCTTTTCCAAAGTTAAGATTAAAATAATCCCATACCAAAGTAACACACATATAAAGCTTTAGGAACAGAAAGC
>NW_023495367.1:0-15000 GCF_904425465.1 Colossoma macropomum
TTTGGGCTGAGGACTCTTATAACCAAGGCTACCAGGGTATTTGGCAGAAAGTGGCGTAAAATGGATGCAGCCGAACCTGCCTAGAGTATCAGCTCAGAACCAAACCTCTGATATTTCAGTCTTAAAAGAAATGCAGTGAGAGACGGACACAGTGAATGTGCAATTTTTAAACAACAAACCGTTAATGAACAGCATAATTAACAGCGGCTCTTTTTAACTAAAGACTCACTAATCACTAAAACAGAGTTTGACTCGGCACAGTGTGGATATACTGGATGGAAACGACTCGATTGAATCAACAGGGTCGATTCAATTCTCTGAGACTCTCACCAATGACAGAGAGTCTCAGATAATGGAATCGATTCTGTTGATTCAATTGAGTCATCTTCTGGAGTCCATTATATTCAGCTATTCGCTAGTGATGGAAAGGACTCGACTCGAAGGGTTCAAGAATCGATTCTTAGATTCAGACCATCAAGTCGTGCGTAAACAGGCTCGTTCTCCTGGTCAAAACTCGCTAAACTACCTGCTTTAATGAACTTCAGCGCTTTGGTTCAGTAAATCGCCACTTTTACAGCTTATTTGTCCTCATTTGGTCAGATTTGTTCGGCGTTGGGTTTATTGCGGATGTAATGGTCAGTCTTCAGCCATTGTCCAGTGCTTTAGTCTTCATAAGGAGAGGAGAGCGGGTTTAAGGGCTGCCGCTGCGCAGTGTGAGCTTGTTGTGCTTCTTTGCGATGTGCAGGTTTGTGTTGTGGGGGTTGTGTTGTGGTGATTGTGTGGTTTGTGTGGTAACTCTGTGCTTTTTGAGCGGTAATCGCGGTTTGTGCTGCAGCAGCGGGTGTGGTGAATGTTGTGTTGCTGTGTCTCAGCATTTTAAACTCGTTTAGCGGCCGGTTGTCGTTTTCTGAGCGAGTTGTTTCGTATGGCGTCACTGTTGCTGCACTGATCCTGTACTTGTATTGATTGGTGGGGGAATTTCAGTCCATCGCGGGCAAAGCTCGGTGTTTTAACTGACGGAGGTTTCAGCCAGTCAGAAACGGTGGTTCTGTTTGGGGGCGGCGCTCGGGCAGCAGAGCGGACTCCTTACTCGTCCGTACGGAGCGGTCTAGAATCTGATTGGGTAGAGCCTCTGTTGCTCAGCCTCTATTGGTCAGGCGGCCTTGTAGGCGGGCTTCTTCCACACAGCAGGCTCTGGCGGTGCTGGCGGCTCAGAGCGCTCGCTATGCTAATCGCTAAAGCTCACAAAAGTCCTGCAGAATCCGGGAAATGTTTAATAATCTCTCTCTGCCGTGACTTTTATTATGTACTCTGGAACATATGGCCGTTAGAGTTGTTTCCCGAGCACAGTCTGATGTGAACAGTGTATCTGCAGTAGTTGGAGGCGCTGGGCGTTTAAGAGTGAAACTCCATTAAGATGGTGTTGTTTCTGCCCAGCGGCCGAGCGGCTCCTCGGTTCAGCGGCCGAGCGGCTCCTCGGTTCACCGGCCGAGCGGCTCCTCGGTTCAGCGGCCGAGCGGCTCCTCGGTTCAGCGGTAGAACACTTTTTACTTAATTCTACTATTCATTGAATTTCGAGTGACCCCTCGCATGTGGGCGACATCTAGTGGCTCAACACTCAAACAGCGTGTCTCTAGACACAGCAGAAACCATGGTCCTCAGTCTCCCGGGCTTTTACCCGGTCCTCACTTTGGGGCAATTACAAGAATGTGTGTGTGTGTGTGTGTGTGTGTGTGTGTGTGTGTTTGTGTTGTTGGTACTGTGTGTGTGTTTGTGAGTTGTTGGTACTGTGTGTGTGTGTGTTGTTGGTACTGTGTGTGTGTGAGTGTTGTTGGTACTGTGTGTGTGTGTTGGTACTGTGTGTGTGTGTGTTGGTACTGTGTGTGTGTGTGTGTGTGTTTTTGTGTTGCTGGTACTGTGTGTTTGTGTGTGTGTGTGTGTGTTGTTGGTACTGTGTGTGTGTTGTTGGAAATGTGTGTGTGTGTGTGTGTGTGTTGTTGGTACTGTGTGTGTGTGTTTGTGTTGTTGGTCCTGTGTGTTTGTGTGTGTGTGTTTGTTGCTGGTACTGTGTGTGTTTGTGTGTTGTTGGTACTGTGTGTGTGTTCTTGTGTGTTGTTGGTACTGGGTGTGTGTTTGTTTCTGTGTGTGAGTGTTGTTGGTACTGTGTGTGTGTGTCTGTGTGTTGTTGGTACTGTGTGTGTGTGTGTGTGTGTGTGTTTGTGTTTGTTGTTGGTACTGTGTGTTTGTTTGTGTGTTGTTGGTACTGTGTGTGTGCTTGTATGTTTGTGTGTGCGTGTGTTGTTGGCACTGTGTGTTTTTGTGTGTTGTTGGTACTGTGTGTGTGTTTTTGTGTGTTGCTGGTACTGTGTGTGTGTGCTTGTGTGTGTGTTGTTGGTACTTTGTGTGTGTGTGCTTGTGTGTGTGTGTTGTTGGTACTGTGTGTGTGTGTTGTTGTTGTTACTGTGTGTTTGTGTGTGTGTGTGTGTTTGTTGTTGGTACTGTGTGTGTGTGTTGTTGTTGTTAATGTGTGTTTGTGTGTGTGTGTGTGTTTGTTGTTGGTACTGTGTGTGTGTTTGTGTGTTGTTGGTACTGTATGTGTGTGTGTGTGTGTGTGTGTGTGTGTTTGTGTGTGTTGATGGTACTGTGTGTTTGTTTGTGTGTTGTTGGTACTGTATGTGTGTGTGTGTGTGTGTGTGTGTGTGTGTGTTTGTGTGTGTTGTTGGTACTGTGTGTTTGTTTGTGTGTTGTTGGTACTGTGTGTGTTTGTGTGTTGTTGGTACTGTCTGTGTGTGTGTGTGTGTGTGTGTGTGTGTTGGTACTGTTTGTGTGCGTGTGTGTTGTTGGTACTGTGTGTTTTTGTGTGTTGCTGGTACTGTGTGTGTGTTTGTGTGTGTTGTTGGTACTGTGTGTGTGTTTTTGTGTGTTGTTGGTACTGTGTGTGTGTGCTTGTGTGTGTGTTGTTGGTACTTTGTGTGTGTTGGTACTGTGTGTGTGTGTGCTTGTGTGTGTGTGTGTGTTGTTGGTACTGTGTGTGTGTGTTGTTGGTACTGTGTGTGTGTGTTGTTGGTACTGTGTGTGTGTGTTGTTGGTACTGTGTGTGTGTGTTGTTGTTGTTACTGTGTGTGTGTGTGTTGTTGGTACTGTGTGTGTGTTTGTGTGTGTTGTTGGTACTGTGTGTGTGTGTGTGTGTGTGTGTTGTTGGTACTGTGTGTGTGTGTGTGTGTGTGTGTTTGTGTTGTTGGTACTGTTTGTGTGTTTTTGTGTGTTATTGGTACTGTCTGTGTGTTTGTGTGTTTTGTTGGTACTGTGTGTGTGTGTGTTTGTGTGTTTTGTTGGTACTGTGTGTGTTGGTACTGTGTTTGTGTGTTTTGTTGGTTGTGTGTGTGTGTGTGTGTGTGTTTTTGTGTGTTGCTGGTACTGTCTGTGTGTTTGTGTGTTTTGTTGGTACTGTGTGTGTGTGTGTGTATGTGTGTTGTTGGTACTGTGTGTGGTGTTGGTACTGTGTGTGTGTGTGTTTGTATGTGGTTGGTACTGTGTGTGTGTTTTTCCTGTGTGTGTGTTTTTGTGTGTTGCTGGTACTGTGTGTGTGTGTGTGTGTGTGTTTTTGTGTGTTGTTGGTACTGTGTGTGTGTGTGTGTGTGTGTGTGTTCGTACTGTGTGTGTGTGTTTTTGTTTGTTGTTGTGTGTGTGTGTGTGTGTGTGTGTGTGTTCGTACTGTGTGTGTGTGTGTGTGTTTGTGTTTGTGTGTGTTGGTATTGTGTGTGTGTTTGTGTTGTTGGTAATGTGCATGTGTGTTGTTGGTACTGTGTGTATTTGTGTGTGTTGGTACTGTGTGTGTATTTGTGTGTGTGTTGTTGGTCCTGTGTGTGTGTGTGTTGTTGCTACTGTGTGTTTGTTGTTGCTACTGTGTGTTTGTGTGTGTGTTTGTTGTTGGTACTGTGTGTGTGTTTGTGTGTGTGTTGTTGGTCCTGTGTGTGTGTGTGTTGTTGCTACTGTGTGTTTGTTGTTGCTACTGTGTGTTTGTGTGTGTTGTTGGTACTGTGTGTTTGTGTGTTGTTGGTACTGTGTGTGTGTGCTTGTGTGTTTGTGTGTGCGTGTGTTGTTGGCACTGTGTGTTTTTGTGTGTTGTTGGTACTGTCTGTGTGTGTGTGTGTGTGTGTTGGTACTGTTTGTGTGTGCGTGTGTGTTGTTGGTACTGTGTTTGTGTTTTTGTGTGTTGTTGGTACTGTGTGTGTGTGCTTGTGTGTGTTTGTGTTGTTGGTACTGTGTGTGTGTTTTTGTGTGTTGTTGGTACTATGTGTTTTTGTGTGTTGCTGGTACTGTGTGTGTTTGTTTGTGTGTTGTAGGTACTGTGTGTGTTTGTTTGTGTGTTGTAGGTACTGTGTGTGTGTGTTTGTGTGTGTTGTTGGTACTGTGTGTGTTTGTGTGTTGCTGATACTGTGTGTGTTTGTTTGTGTGTTGTAGGTACTGTGTGTGTGTGTGTGTGTGTTTGTGTGTGTTGTTGGTACTGTGTGTTTGTGTGTTGTTGGTACTGTGTGTGTGTGTGTGTGTGTTGTTGGTACTGTGTTTGTGTTTTTGTGTGTTGTTGGTACTGTGTGTGTGTGCTTGTGTGTGTTTGTGTTGTTGGTACTGTGTGTGTGTTTTTGTGTGTTGTTGGTACTGTGTGTGTGTGCTTGTGTGTGTTTGTGTTGTTGGTACTGTGTGTGTGTTTTTGTGTGTTGTTGGTACTGTGTGTGTGTGTGGTTGTCTGTGTGTGTGTTGTTGGTACTGTGTGTTGTTGGTACTGTGTGTGTGTGTGCGTGTGTGTGTTGGTACTGTGTGTGTGTGTGTTTTTGTGTTGGTACTGTGTGTTGTTGGTACTGTGTGTGTGTTTGTGTGTGTTGTTGGTACTGTGTGTGTGTGTGCGTGTGTGTTGTTGGTACTGTGTGTGTGTTGTTGGTACTGTGTGTGTGTGTGTGTACGTGTGTGTTGTTGGTACTGTGTGTGTGTGTGTGTGTGTGTGTGTGTGTTGTTGGTACTGTGTGTGTGTGTTTTTGTGTTGGTACTGTGTGTTGTTGGTACTGTGTTTGTGTGTGTTGGTCCTGTGTGTGTGTGTGTGTGTGTGTGTGTGTTGTTGGTACTGTGTGTGTTTGTGTGTGTGTCGTTGGTACTGTGTGTGTTGTTGGTACTGTGTGTGTGTGTGTGTGTGATTGTGTTGTTGGTACTGTTTGTGTGTTTTTGTGTGTTGTTGGTACTGTGTGTGTGTCTGTGTGTTGTTGGTACTGTGTGTGTGTGTGTGTGTGTGTGTCTGTGTATTGTTGGTACTGTGTGTGTGTGTGTGTGTGTTTTTGTGTGTTGCTGGTACTGTCTGTGTGTTTGTGTGTTTTGTTGGTACTGTGTGTGTGTGTGTGTGTTTGTGTGTTTTGTTGGTACTGTGTGTGTGTGTGTGTTTGTGTGTTTTGTTGGTACTGTTTGTGTCTGTGTGTGTGTTTGTGTTTGTGTGTTTTGTTTGTACTGTGTGTGTGTGTGTGTGTGTTTGTATGTGGTTGGTACTGTGTGTCTGTGTGTGTGTTTGTGTGTTTTGTTGGTACTGTGTGTGTGTGTTTGTGTGTTTTGTTTGTACTGTGTGTGTGTGTGTGTTTGTATGTGGTTGGTACTGTGTGTGTGTGTGTGTGTGTGTTTGTGTGTTTTGTTGGTACTGTGTGTGTGTGTGTGTATGTGTGTTGTTGGTACTGTGTGTGTGTGTTTTTGTGTGTTGCTGGTACTGTGTGTGGTGTTGGTACTGTGTGTGTGTGTGTGTGTGTGTGTTGTTGGTACTGTGTGTGTGTGTGTGTGTGGTGTTGGTACTGTGTGTGTGTGTGTGTGTATGTGTGTTGTTGGTACTGTGTGTGTGTGTTTTTGTGTGTTGCTGGTACTGTGTGTGGTGTTGGTACTGTGTGTGTGTGTGTGTGTGTGTTGTTGGTACTATCTGTGTGTGTGTGTGTGTTCATACTGTGTGTGTGTGTGTTTTTGTGTGTTGTGTGTGTGTGTGTGTGTTCGTACTGTGTGTGTGTGTGTTGTTGGTACTGTGTGTGTGTTTGTGTGTGTTGGTACTGTGTGTGTGTTTGTGTGTGTGTTGTTGGTCCTGTGTGTGTGTGTGTTGTTGCTACTGTGTGTTTGTTGTTGGTACTGTGTGTGTGTGTGTTTTTGTGTTTGTTGTTGGTACTGTGTGTGTGTGTGTTGTTGCTACTGTGTGTTTGTGTGTGTGTGTTTGTTTTTGTGTTTGTTGTTGGTACTGTGTGTGTGTGTGTGTGTGTTTGTGTGTGTTGTTCGTACTGTGTGTGTTTGTGTGTTGTTGGTACTGTGTGTGTGTGCTTGTGTGTTTGTGTGTGTGTGTGTGTTGTTGGCACTGTGTGTTTTTGTGTGTTGTTGGTACTGTGTGTGTTTGTTTGTGTGTTGTAGGTACTGTGTGTGTGTGTGTGTGTGTTTGTGTGTGTTGTTGGTACTGTGTGTTTTTGTGTTGTTGGTACTGTGTGTGTGTGCTTGTGTGTTTGTGTGTGCGTGTGTTGTTGGCACTGTGTGTTTTTGTGTGTTGTTGGTACTGTCTGTGTGTGTGTGTGTGTGTGTGTGTGTGTGTGTGTGTGTGTGTGTGTTGGTACTGTTTGTGTTTTTGTGTGTTGTTGGTACTGTGTGTGTGTTTTTGTGTGTTGTTGGTACTGTGTGTGTGTGTGCTTGTGTGTGTTGTTGGTACTTTGTGTGTGTTGGTACTGTGTGTGTGTGTGTTTTTGTGTGTGTGTGTTGTTGGTACTGTGTGTGTGTGTGTTGTTGGTACTGTGTGTTGTTGGTACTGTGTTTGTGTTTTTGTGTGTTGTTGGTACTGTGTGTGTGTTTTTGTGTGTTGTTGGTACTGTGTGTGTGTGTGCTTGTGTGTGTTGTTGGTACTTTGTGTGTGTTGGTACTGTGTGTGTGTGTGTTGTTGGTACTGTGTGTGTGTGTGTTGTTGGTACTGTGTGTTGTTGGTACTGTGTGTGTGTGTGTGTGTTGTTGGTACTGTGTGTTGTTGGTACTGTGTGTTGTTGGTACTGTGTGTGTGTGTGTTGTTGGTACTGTGTGTGTGTGTGTTGTTGGTCCTGTGTGTGTGTGTGTGTGTGTTGTTGGTCCTGTGTGTGTGTGTTGTTGGTACTGTGTGTGTGTGTGTGTGTGTTGTTGGTCCTGTGTGTGTGTGTTGTTGGTACTGTGTGTGTGTGTGTGTGTGTTGTTGGTCCTGTGTGTGTGTGTTGTTGGTACTGTGTGTGTGTGTGTGTGTGTTGTTGGTACTGTGTGTTGTTGGTACTGTGTGTGTGTGTGTGTGTGTGTTGTTGGTACTGTGTGTTGTTGGTACTGTGTGTTGTTGGTACTGTGTTTGTGTGTGTGTGTGTGTGTGTTGGTCCTGTGTGTGTGTGTTTTTTTGTTGGTCCTGTGTGTGTGTGTGTGTGTGTGTGTGTGTGTGTGTCGTTGGTACTGTGTGTGTTGTTGGTACTGTGTGTGTCGTTGGTACTGTGTGTGTTGTTGGTACTGTGTGTGTGTGTGTGTGTGTGTGTGTGTGTGTGTGTGTGTGTGTGTGTCGTTGGTACTGTGTGTGTTGTTGGTACTGTGTGTGTCGTTGGTACTGTGTGTGTGTTGGTACTGTGTGTTTGTTTTTGTGTGTTGTTGGTACTGTGTGTGTGTGTGTGATTTTGTGTGTTGTTGGTACTGTGTGTGTGTGTCTGTGTGTTGTTGGTACTGTGTGTGTGTGTGTGTGTTGTTGGTACTGTGTGTGTGTTGCTGGTACTGTGTGTGTTTGTGTGTTGTTGGTACTGTGTGTGTGTGTTTGTGTGTGTTGCTGGTACTGTGTGTGTTTGTGTGTTGTTGGTACTGTGTGTGTGTGTGTGTGTTGTTGGCAGTGTTTGTGTTTTTGTGTGTTGTTGGTACTGTCTGTGTGTGTTGTTGGTACTGTTTGTGTGTCTGTGTGTGTGTTGGTACTGTGTGTGTGTGTGTGTGTGTGTGTGTTTGTGTTGTTGGGAATGTGCGTGTGTGTTGTTACTGTGTGTGTGTTTGTGTGTGTTGGTACTGTGTGTGTGTGTGTGTTGTTGGAAATGTGTCTGTGTGTGTGTGTGTTTGTTGTTGGTACTGTGTGTGTTTGTGTTGTTGGTACTGTGTGTGTGTTTGTGTGTGTTGGTACTGTGTGTGTGTGTGTGTGTGTGTGATTTTGTGTGTTGTTGGTATTGTGTGTGTGTGTGTGTGTGTGTTCGTACTATGTGTGTGTGTGTGTGTGTGTGTTGGTACTGTGTGTGTCTGTGTGTTGTTGGTACTGTGTGTGTGTGTTGTTGGTACTGTGTGTGTGTTTGTGTGTTGGTACTGTGTGTGTGTGTGTGTTGTTGGTACTGTGTGTGTGTGTCTGTGTTTGTTGTTGGTACTGTGTGTGTGTGTCTGTGTTTGTTGTTGGTACTGTGTGTGTGTGTTTGTGTGTGTTGTTGGTACTGTGTGTGTGTGTGTTGTTGGTACTGTGTGTGTGTGTGTTGTTGGTACTGTGTGTGTGTGTCTGTGTGTGTTGTTGGTACTGTGTGTGTGTGTCTGTGTGTGTTGTTGGTACTGTGTGTGTGTGTGTGTGTGTGTGTTGTTGGTACTGTGTGTGTGTGTGTTGTTGGTACTGTGTGTGTGTGTGTGTTGTTGGTACTGTGTGTGTGTGTCTGTGTTTGTTGTTGGTACTGTGTGTGTGTGTTTGTGTGTGTTGTTGGTACTGTGTGTGTGTGTGTGTGTTTGTTGTTGGTACTGTGTGTGTGTGTTTGTGTGTGTTGTTGGTACTGTGTGTGTGTGTGTTGTTGGTACTGTGTGTGTGTGTCTGTGTTTGTTGTTGGTACTGTGTGTGTGTGTTTGTGTGTGTTGTTGGTACTGTGTGTGTGTGTGTGTGTTGTTGGTACTGTGTGTGTGTGTGTGTTGCTGGTACTGTGTGTGTTTGTGTGTTGTTGGTACTGTGTGTGTGTGTTTGTGTTTGTTGTTGGTACTGTGTGTGTGTGTGTCTGTGTTTGTTGTTGGTACTGTGTGTGTGTGTTTGTGTGTGTTGTTGGTACTGTGTGTGTGTGTGTGTTGGTACTGTGTGTGTGTGTGTGTGTGTGTTGCTGGTACTGTGTGTGTTTGTGTGTTGTTGGTACTGTGTGTGTGTGTTTGTGTGTGTTGCTGGTACTGTGTGTGTTTGTGTGTTGTTGGTACTGTGTGTGTGTGTGTGTGTTGTTGGCAGTGTTTGTGTTTTTGTGTGTTGTTGGTACTGTTTGTGTGTCTGTGTGTGTGTTGGTACTGTGTGTGTGTGTGTGTGTTGTTGGAAATGTGTGTGTGTGTGTGTGTGTGTGTGTGTGTGTGTTTGTTGTTGGTACTGTGTGTGTTTGTGTTGTTGGTACTGTGTGTGTGTGTGTGTGTGGTTGCTACTGTGTGTTTGTGTGTGTGTGTTTGTTGTTGGTACTGTGTGTGTGTGTTTGTGTGTGTTGTTGGTACTGTGTGTGTGTGTGTTGTTGGTACTGTGTGTGTGTGTGTGTGTGTGTGTTGCTGGTACTGTGTGTGTTTGTGTTGTTGGTACTGTGTGTGTGTGTGTGTGTTGTTGGCAGTGTTTGTGTTTTTGTGTGTTGTTGGTACTGTCTGTGTGTGTGTTGGTACTGTTTGTGTGTCTGTGTGTGTGTTGGTACTGTGTGTGTGTGTGTGTGTGTGTGTGTGTGTTTGTGTGTGTTGGTACTGTGTGTGTGTGTGTGTTGTTGGAAATGTGTGTGTGTGTGTGTGTGTGTGTGTGTGTGTGTGTTTGTTGTTGGTACTGTGTGTGTTTGTGTTGTTGGTACTGTGTGTGTGTTTGTGTGTGTTGGTACTGTGTGTGTGTTTGTGTGTGTGTTGTTGGTACTGTGTGTGTGTGTGTGTGTTGTTGGTACTGTGTGTGTGTGTGTGTGTGTTTGTTTTGTTGGTACTGTGTGTGTGTGTGGTTGCTACTGTGTGTTTGTGTGTGTGTGTGTGTTTGTTGTTGGTACTGTCTGTGTGTGTGTGTGTGTTGTTGGTACTGTGTGTGTGTTTGTGTGTGTTGTTGGTACTGTGTGTGTGTGTTTGTGTGTTGCTGGTACTGTGTGTGTGTGTGTGTGTTTGTGTGTTGTTGGTACTGTGTGTGTGTGTGTTTTTGTGTGTTGTTGGTACTGTGTGTGTGTGTTTGTGTGTGTTGTTGGTACTGTGTGTGTGTGTGTGTGTGTTTGTGTGTGTTGTTGGTACTGTGTGTGTTTGTGTGTTGTTGGTACTGTGTGTGTGTGCTTGTGTGTGTGTGCGTGTGTGTTGTTGGCACTGTGTTTGTGTTTTTGTGTGTTGTTGGTACTGTCTGTGTGTGTGTGTGTGTGTGTGTGTGTGCTTGTGTGTGTGTGCGTGTGTGTTGTTGGCACTGTGTTTGTGTTTTTGTGTGTTGTTGGTACTGTCTGTGTGTGTGTGTGTGTTGGTACTGTTTGTGTGTGCGTGTGTGTTGTTGGTACTGTGTTTGTGTTTTTGTGTGTTGTTGGTACTGTGTGTGTGTGTGTGTGTGTGTGTGTGTGCTTGTGTGTGTGTGCGTGTGTGTTGTTGGCACTGTGTTTGTGTTTTTGTGTGTTGTTGGTACTGTCTGTGTGTGTGTGTGTGTGTGTTGGTACTGTTTGTGTGTGCGTGTGTGTTGTTGGTACTGTGTTTGTGTTTTTGTGTGTTGTTGGTACTGTGTGTGTGTGTGTTGTTACTGTGTTTGTGTTGTTTGTGTGTTGTTGGTACTGTGTGTGTGTGTGTGTGTGTGTGTGTGTGTGTGTTTGTACTGTGTGTGTGTGTGTGTGTGTGTGTGTTTGGTACTGTGTGTGTTTCTGTGTGTTATTGGTACTGTGTGTGTGTGTGTGTGTGTGTGTGTAGGTACTGTGTGTGTGTGTGTGTGTGTGTAGGTACTGTGTGTGTGTGTGCTTGTGTGTGTGATTTGTTGGTACTGTGTGTGTGTGTGTGTGTGTGTGTGTGTGTGTTTGTGTGTTGGTACTGTGTTTGTGTGTGTTGGTCCTGTGTGAGTGTGTTTGTGTGTTGGTCCTGTGTGAGTGTGTTTGTGTGTTGGTACTGTGTGAGTGTGTGTTTGTGTTGGTACTGTGTGTTGTTGGTACTGTGTTTGTGTGTTGGTACTGTGTGTGTGTGTGTGTGTTTGTGTTGTTGGTACTGTGTGTGTTGTTGGTACTGTGTGTGTGTGTGTTGTTGGTACTGTGTTTGTGTGTGTTGGTCCTGTGTGTGTTTGTGTGTGTGTCGTTGGTACTGTGTATGTTGTTGGTACTGTGTGTGTGTTGTTGTGTGTGTTTTTGTGTGTTGCTGGTACTGTGTGTGTGTGTTTGTGTGTGGTTGGTACTGTGTGTTGTTGGTACTGTCTGTGTGTGTGTGAGTGTGTGTGTTCGTACTGTGTGTGTGTGTGTGTGTGTGTGTGTGTTCGTACTGTGTGTGTGTGTGTGTGTGTGTGTGTTGGTACTGTGTGTGTGAGAGTGTGTGTGTTTGTGTGTGTGTGTTGTTGGTACTGTGTGTGTGTGTTTGTGTGTGTGTGTGTGTGTGTTTGTGTGTGTGTGTTGTTGGTACTGTGTGTTGTTGGTACTGTGTGTTTGTGTGTGTGTGTGTTTGTGTTTGTGTGTGTTGTTGGTACTGTGTGTGTGTGTGTGTGTGTGTGTTTGTGTTTGTGTGTGTTGTTGGTACTGTGTGTGTGTGTGTGTGTGTGTGTGTGTGTTTGTGTGTGTGTGTGTTGTTGGTACTGTGTGTGTGAGTGAAGTGTAGCCTCGAGTGTTGACTGGGTGAACAGCTGTGTGAAACAGTTTGAAAGAGTAG
Source organism: Colossoma macropomum (assembly GCF_904425465.1). NCBI lineage: Eukaryota > Metazoa > Chordata > Actinopteri > Characiformes > Serrasalmidae > Colossoma > Colossoma macropomum. The sequence continues at coordinate 11,800 of NW_023495367.1, forward strand.
AATACATCGCCAAAAAAGGTGATAACAGATGTTCACAGATTCAGTCCGTGGACGCGTATAGTAAAGCACTTTTAGTTCACAAGCGTGAACATGCGGCTGGAACAGGAACACAAAGCACTCATTTACGTTTTCAGCAACTGAAAACGGTGCAGCATGTAGTCAAGACTGATCGATCACCAAACAGCAAAGAGCAGTATTACCTGAATGGCCTTCACCATAAGACACTCCTGCTAAAGAATCCAGCTAAGACCAGCTTTGCTAGTAGCTGTTTTCAGACAGTCAAAGAGCCTGGAAAGCCGCAAACACTGTCATGGTCAGCATGGCCAGCTTGATGAACCTGGTCATGCTAACATTTCCTATTTTGGGGTGCGTTTCTTGAAAGTGTTTTGAAAGCCTGAACGTGAAAAACACGCCCCTTCATTATCATATGAAGAAATACAGAAATAAATAAATGAATTAATTAATCAATAAATGAACAATTGTTAAAAATATAGATATAGAAAAAATATTAAAATTAACATAAATAATATAGAAATAAATGAAATTGAGAAATATCTAACTGCAGAAAAAAGGAAATATGTGTATAATTACAATCAAAATAAGCAAAATATACATAATTCAGTTTTTTTTTGTTGATTATTTTACTGAGTCTTTTTTTATTTTATTTTGTTTATTTTTCATTTTGGCAGACCGGCTCCTCCATAACGTGATGCCAGTACCTCCACGTCCACTATTCAGATTCAACATAATACAGAATTATTGATTAATTAATGGTTTAGTTCCTCTGTTGTTTCATCATCAACACAACAGTATTAAAGAAGGAATATTTCACCACTTTACTTTGAGGAACACAAACATCATGACCTCATGAAGAAGTGATGATTTAGTGATGCTCATCATTCTTGCTCTATGAAGTTTTGTCTGACCATTCAGTTTGTCCCAGTTGACCTGATGAATGAAGACCTGTATGAACATCATGAATAACTCGTCACCTGATGATATTTATATCTTAATCACTACATGAATTAATATAGTGCTCCTGCATTAAAGCATGAGACATGCTTACTTTATGAATATTCATGATGACTCATGATGTATTACATGTATGATTAATGATGACTCACTCATGAAATAAAGCATGAATTAAAGCCATTTCATGAACCCTGATTGTAAAGTGTTACCAAAAAAGACACTAAAGTCACAGAAACTGGGTTTAAGTAAATTTAATCTATAAACACATTTTAAACATGATGATCAAAGAGCTGAATAAAGAGTTCTGAAACAGACATTTCCATCCATTCCTGCTGTTCACTGCTCTATTACACATTTATTAGACTGTAATAAGGACACAGATGAAGCAGGTTTTAATGATATCATCATATTTGTCTCTCTCTCTCCCTCTCTCTGTATATATATGTATATGTCTCTCGCTCTCTCTCTGTCTCTCTCTCTCTCTCTCTCTCGCTCTCTCTCTCTCTCTCTCTATATATATATATACATCTGTCTCTCTCTCTCTCTCCCTCTCTCTCTCTATATATATATATACATCTCTCTCTCTCCCTCTCTCTCTCTCTCTCTCTCTCTCCCTCTCTCTCTCTCTCTCTCTCTCTCTCACTGGTTGTCCCTCAGGCTGTGACAGGCGGTCACGTATCTCGCTGCGTGTGTGATCAGCTCGCTCTTCTCTCCCAACACGTACGGCAGTTTCTCAGAGTCACTGCAGAGCTGGAACTCAGGACAGACGCTGCTCACCTCCCATAGAACTCCTTTCTAACGGAGTCGTATCTCGAGCAGCTCTGTGAGGAAGTGCAGCTCCGTCTCCACCACTGAGAGCTCGCAGTGAGAGCACAGTCTGGCCTCTCTGGGTAACCAGCTCTGTCTGAGAGCTCGCAGTGAGAGCACAGTCTGGCCTCTCTGGGTAACCAGGTCTGTCTGCGCCGGCCAGTTTCGATGGCCAGGCTGTGCTCACTGAGTCTGTACATGGTCAGCACTCTCCTCAGTTGTCTGTCTGTAATTGCTGTGAGGTGCGGTGCTGATGTATAATCTCGATTTAGGGCCGAATAGCACTGAAGCTTGTGCTGTTGATGTGTGGTCTCAGTCCAGTGGGTGATGTAGTTTTGTTTTTGTTTGATGATAATCTGATTGGGTCTGATTTTCTGGGCGAGCATGTGGTCAGACTGATTGGTGTCGGTGATGTCGCTGGGTTGTAGGTCACTGAGACTCAGGACCACCTGGCTCAGGGGACTCCTGTCGATGTTCAGCTCCTGACTAGCCAGTGCTTTATAGTGGAGTGACTGGGGGTCACTGGATTTTATGTATTTCCAGAAGTTTAGAGCTCTTTTCTGAATGTTTAATAGGAGTGGATACTGTCCTAATTCAGCCCTGCACACAGTATTGGATGCTTTTCTCTGCACATGGAGGATGTTTTTGCAGGGCTTCAATTGGATGTTTGTCCCAATTTGTAAAATTGTTTTTTGTCAGGGGTCCCCAAACCTCACTGCCATATAGTACAATTGGTTCAGTTACTGATTTGAAGATTTTTAGCCAGATTGTGATTGGTATTTCAAATTTGATTGATTTTTTAATAGTGAAAAGAGTTCTCCTCGCTTTTTGCCCGAGTTCCTTCACAGCCAAGTCAAAACCTCCTGTGGAGCTAATAGTAATGCCCAGATAAGTGTATGTTTTAGATTGTTTGATGTTGGTGTTGTCAATTGTGTAAATATAATTCTCTTCATTTTTAGACCTCTTTTGAAAAATTACTATTTTGTTTTTTTGATGGTTTATTTTCAAAGCCCAATTTTTACAGAAGTTGTCCAAGATTTCTAAACGTTGTTGAAGCCCCTCTCTGGTAGGTGACAGCAGGACGAGGTCATCTGCATAGAGGAGGTATTTAATTGTTGCGTCTCCCATAGAGAGGCCAGGTATTTCACTACACTGGTCGAGTTTTTCAGCCAGTTCGTTCATGTATATGTTAAACAGGGTGGGGCTCAGGCTGCAGCCCTGTCTCACTCCTCACGACTGTGGAAAGAACCCAGTTCTGATTGTTCCAATCTTCACTGCACATTTACTGTGAGAATACATTGATTTAATAACATCATACACCCCCCCCCACCCCACTTTCAATAAGTTTATAAAATAGTCCATTATGCCAGATTGAGTCAAAAGCTTTTTGAAAGTCTATGAAACACGCAAAGATTTTGCCCT